>NC_089325.1:9012730-9312730 GCF_036669915.1 Pocillopora verrucosa
ACTCAGATAGGTCTGCATAGGCATGCAAGCAAATCTCTCAGAGTTTGAAATGTTTACCCTGGGAGTAAACTTTTCAGTTTTCAAACCAGTTGACTCTAAATCCTAAATCATCTCAGACTGCTCTGATTCTATAGCCAGTCCCAGATCGAGGGGAGACTTGCATGGAATGCGGTTTTCACCGCTAAAAAACAAGTCTTTGAAGTTGTAGAGTACTCATAGGTCAAGTGATTACTCTCATTCCTCTAATTCAACTGTCTTTTATTCAATAATCAAGATAATATATTTAGCGTACAATACTCGAAGTCAGTTATTTTGCTTCCACTTGGAGAGTAGATTTACGGCACGATTGGAAGTTCCTTACAGTAGTGACGCTATGTGACCCTATGTAACGCAATACACTACATAAGTAATATTCTTCTGAGAGTCGAGGGGAAGTGCAAAAATGTTTGCAAGGTAAAACCGGCTACAGACATGAGTTTTTTTTTCTTACACGGCTCAGCTTACAAACTGACATAAAATTGTTCGCTTTAACCAGCATCTCGTGTAGTAAGGCAAAATCTTATAACACTAAAGTAACTCAACTTGAAAAATGATTTAAAATCTAGGCACTCATGATATTAATTGTGAATAAAATTTATTTGTGTAGATCGCAAACTTTGGAAGTAGGTTACAGACGAATAAGTCCAAGAATGAATAAATGAAAAAAATATTGGTTAGAGGTAGGCACTTAAACCGGCTGCGCGGTCGCTACTCTCTTAAAAAAGTGCTTCTCTCCTTAACTAAACGAGTACACTGTACATTATTTTAATTTATACAGAGTTTGAATCCAGCGTTTGTATCTGGAGGGTCTTATATGAATCAGTCGAACGTGACGAGTTCCTTCCAACTTGAATTCGACGTCATCTGACTCAATGCTTTGGGTCTTCTTTGTAATTACGCATGCCTTCAAAATGGAGTACGCTGACTTGAATAGCACAAGCCTATAGCCCGCGTCACATAATGGGACCAGAGAAGAGAGTGAGGACTGGAAGAAAATCAGCCACGGAAGTAAGGGTCCTAACCCCTGGGAGGAGTGAACTGAAGTGAGTTGTAACGCCACTGAAAAATATGTAGGGAGCCAACTCAGCATGGCCACGCAAGATTTTAGCACAAGATAACGTGATAGAGATTGCCGTTGCTTAAGAGATGTGAAAGGAGGAAGAATTACTCGTGGGTTTTGGAAAACTCGTTTCCTCGGGAGTTTGTGGGAGATTCTTGACGAGATAGCGAACGGATCCCTTGGATTTGAAGGACGTCGGGTTTCCCATTCGGCCTCCTTCACTAAACTGTTGACAGGGTGTGCGAAGACATTCATTTTCTTTCCAGTGCCTCCATTCGCACCAGTTCCTGGAGTGGTCAAGCTTTTTCCGTCTAGGTTTCCCTGGCGGAGAAGAACTTCTAGTAAAAGATTCTCTTGGTGCAAACGAGATTGATACGAAGACTTCCTCGAAGCTAGAGGAGTTGCAGTAACAGACGTAACACCAGACCTTCCGCTTGACCGCCTAGACCAGTGTGACCTGTTCGACCGGCTTGTTCCACGTGACTGACTTGATCTTGAGCTGGTGGCTGTTGTCATTTCAGGGTCGTTTATCTTCATTTCGCATATATGTCGCTCCCAGAGGAGCAGTACTGGGTACCACCGACGATGTCTCAACGCTTTGATAGCAAGAAAGATAGTTACGGAATGAAGAGCGAAAGAACACCCGAGATAGAGGATAGAATAGTTTGAGGGAGTTTGATCATAGTTGAACAGAATATGAGAATGTGACTGAGGGAGACCGTTGTAAGAACTCCAACCAACAATTGGTGGAAGGCTGAAAAGAAATCCCATTGACAAGTTCATGGCAAGGAAAGCAACTACTCTTCTCTTAGCCTGACGTTTTCTAGTGAAAGGAAATTGAAGTTGTATTTTTTGACAAAACACAGCAAGAAAGAAAAGCACCAAAAGAGAAGTGATATGTACCCAGGAGCTCAGAAAGTTCAGGCTCTGACAGAGTGTCTTATTGTGTTCCCACCAAACCGGGCCTGTAACAAGAGTCACGAGGGAGAGCCCAGGGCCAAGCAGTGTGGCCGTGAAGTCGAGTGCAGCTAAAACTGTTATGTGAGGACATCTTAGGGTCGAACGATAAGAAATGAAGGGAATGGCAAGATTTCCACTGACACCTAACAACACCAGAGCACTGGCGAGTAGAAGTTGGAGGGTACTGGGAACGATGAACATGATTCGCTGGTAAGAAGTCACGTGAAACACCGGTCAAGCGGTCAACTATCTGAAGAAAAAAACCACAACATCAGAAATTAATTCAAATTTAAATTTTTCCGACGCGGCGAGGAAAGAAAGAAAACTGGTGAAGTCCGTAAATGAAGGGGCAGTCACCACAATAAAACAGATTGATGGGCAGTTTACGTGTTTTGTAGATTCTCCGAAAAAAAATTACTTGTGTAATGAAAACAGGGGTGAATGAGGCCTTATGTTTTGAGGAACAAACTGAGTCCTAGGGCGAGTTTCATGTTTACTCAAGGTAGTTTCATTCGTTATTAATTTGGATTTCATCGGTTGTGTTCAAAGTACTTTGCACGCAACAAATGCACATTGGAGAATTCAAAGTGCACATTTGGATGGTATCTGTTTGCCGAATAATTTTCATTACCGAAAATGATAAACTTTCAAACTCTTCCGATTGATGGTAAGAATGTTTCGAAACAGGCAATACACTCTGATCACTAATAAATTATGGCCGCGGGTGGAACAATATCGCGGAATATGAACAGCAGCGGAAATCCTAATGTATTTCGTGAAAAAAAAAAAACAAAACAAAAATAGTTATGTTTTGGATTATAGATAACATCTATGATCACATGGTTCGAGATCAAATTTTACCTCTTGTTTGTTTCCAAAATACCAGTTAAGCCAGCAGCGACGCTCGCCTTTCTTGTTGCCCTTTACTGCGAAGGAAAGTGTGGGATGAAGGGCAAGGCACACAGACTTTAAAAACAGTCAAACCATTATTAGGAAAAAGAAGATGATAAAGAAAGTCAATTTACGGCGTTTACTACCTCAATCAGAATATAAATTAACAGAATAACTGAATTAAATCAAACGCCAATTTATTAGAGAAGGGTATAATAGTCCCCTTACGGTAATTGACAAACCGTGGCCATGAATACGAAAAGTAATTTCCAATCTAATTTTCACTGTGCCTGGATTCTTGAGTATGAAAGCAGACTTAAGAGATGAAATAATATATGACCGTTTTTTTTAACAATAACGCCATATCGTTGCAATTATAACTAACAAAGTGCTGATTTTGTGCTTGGAAAATTAAGAGCGATGGGATTGCACAGAAAATTGTTACTGATTACCTTTATGTCATTATTCCTCTGAGAGCGAGTTCCCTTCTTTGTACAGATGTGACGTAACATTAAAAACCGAGTATGTTTTGCCCTAACAAAAACATTGTTGATCCTTGATAAACAAATTATGATTTGCCAATTACATCGTTGGATGCCAATTAACGAATTAATTTCTGTTTAATTATCATAACAGAGAAGAACTTGCCGTGTAAATAACTAATTATTGTTTCAAGGTCTTATTAATTAGTTTCAGTTTTGTTGTAGCCGTATTTTAGAAATGATACAATTAATATTACAGTGAAGAAAAAGTGGAAAAACTAAATCACGACGAACTGGGGGGCAAAAACTGAAATGAGGAATATCAAATATTCATTATCTGTGATGGGAATGTATTTCTCTCTTTCTTTTCCATCAAGAAAGTGAAAGAATTATCATATCTAAAGAATAAAAATCTGCGACAAGCGAAAGTTGGCGCGCAACACGAAAACATGTCCGGGGTACCGCGCCCCTTCTCACTCGTAGGTCCCGTTCAGCGATAATTTTTTTTTCTGCTTGCTCGCCGAACTTCGCCGAGATTAAGGCATTGAATTGTTGAAACAGTAACCTGTATGAAGAAAATCGAGAGGCGTACTTGCAGAAATGGGCATAATTAAGTAGGCCACCAAATATGAGTTTAATTCCCTTGACTCTCAAAATCAGAGACTGCAAGATTCTCGAGCATACAATGATCAAGTAATAAGTACAGTTATATTTACGAAAATAATAAATCATTTCCATGGTATGAAGTTCTCTTGAATATCTGAGTTTCTTATGCTGGAGGTGTATGTAAAATTCTCTATCCACCCTTCTTGTTGGTGTTTTTCAGACCGTGAATCTCCTCTGCCTTTTCTGACCAGCGGTTCATTTACTTGGCATTGCTCATGCGTAGTGTAGTCAACCGTGTAAGCTCTCTTTCTTTGTTTTTCCCGCATGTCGTACCCATTACTTTTCGGTTTGAACTCCTCCTGCTGCTGATACCGGTTAAACTTTTCAAAGATGATTGGCAAGAAGGGTGTGATGAGTAAAGCTCCAGACACTGAACACACTCCACCTGTTATCTTACCCCCTGTTAGACAACATCAAGAAATTGTTAGGATTGTCTGTCTGAGTACCAGTCCAGCAGTGTGATAGAGAAAATAAGTGTTATTTATTGATTACAAAGCCACTCGAATTTCCTGTGATCGTGGAGTTGTCATGGTGAAAATAAGCACGTGAGACCTTACATGGCTTGGTGTATAAGAAGAAACACATAATCTACTTAAGCCTTTTACTCCTTTTTCCCCAAAATATCAAAGCATTGTCCAGAAAACAGGTTGTAAAAAAAAGTCTTATTTTGATAAGACACTAAATATTTTGGATAACTCAAAAGGAAAAGTATGGAATTAGCTAAGGAGAAATCCTTATAAGGTATTTGGATACTTCATGAGCCAATAGCCCTGTAATTAATCATCATCCCGATGTAAGATAGCGCAAAAGTGAGAGATGCTTGAATTGAAGTAACTATACTCTGAAACCCACGATCAGAAAATTGTAAACAACAGAAACCATGATGTTTCAGCAAAGTAATTAGTTTGTGGTTTTGGGTTTGATCGCGTGCACTGAACTTTATCAAGATCGACCAGTACACAATTGACCTCTCAGGTTCAAATAAAAGCGTTCACGGTTTGCCGGATCTCAATTTGATAAGAAAGTAACCCAAACCACTGAAGAATGTATAGAAAACTAGGCTAAGAAACAGCCCCACGAGTGATATTTCATTCTTACCTAGTGTTTTAGGAACGATATCTCCATAGCCGAGCGTTGTTATGGTAACCATAGCCCACCAACAGCTCACCGGGATACTCTCAAACTTAGTCCCCTCGTGCCACTGTTCACAATAGTAAGCTATGCTCCCAAAGAGAACAGTTCCAATAATGTTCAGAAATAACATTGTCCAGAGGTCACCAATACTGTCCTTGAAAGTTTTTCCCAGTACTTTCATAGTAGTAACATAGCGAGATATTTTTAATACTCTAAAAACTCTTGACAAACGGAGAATACGCAAAATGTACAATGAGACGCGAATAGATCCAAAGGATATAAACAACGAGATGTAGAATGGAACAATGACTACTAAATCGATGATATTCAAAGCTTGAACAAAAAACTTTCGTTTTTCTGGAGAAACGGAAAATCGTGCAATGAGTTCCAAAGTAAACCATGAAATACAAGAAGCCTCCAAGATATGAATGATCTCTATTTTTTGTGTCTTTGTGGAATGGTTGCCATAACTCGAGTTCTTTGATGTGTTCGATGCAGCATTTGATGCCAAGGTCACGGGTTTGTAGTTCCTGAAGGTAGGGAGAGTATCAACACACAGGATTATAGCTGAACAGACAATAACGAGTAAAGAGAACAAGTTCACCAGCCTAGCTAGTGCGTTTGAATCTGGAATTTCACAGATCTTCCATACTTCTCTTTGACACTTTCTTAAAGGCATAACTTGTCTCTTGGTCAAAGCACTTGGCAAGGCTAATTTTGTCTTTTTGATATCTTCGTTAATGTACTCATATAGCCCAAAAAAGTAAAGCTCATCCGCCAGAAGCTGTTCTGGAAAGTTTTCGTCGGGAAACATCAATCGTCCCTTTGACACGTAGAAATGGAACACGGTTTCGAACGCTGTTCGATTCCTGTCGAAGAACAGTTCGTCGCGTATAGAATCGTAGAAAAAAGCTCGTTTTCTACGATGCGCCAGTAGACTGTTGGGAAATAGAGATAACAATCTTCCAGTGAAGAAGTATTTCTTTCCACTGACGTTCACAGTAATTCCATCATTTCGATCACTCACTTTTCTCTTTTTGCTGCTGTATGGTTGGATGATCGAGTGTTTGGAAGGCTCTCCAAAGCGGTTAAATATATGGGGCTGCGTCAAGCTGACAGCTCTTCGTCCCCTTCTTTTCGGCGCTCTCCTGGGTAATCCTTGTCCGTATAAATGAAGCATGTTGGTGTTTTGATGAGAAACGGTAGACGTGACACAGGTGTTCCGAGTTAGGTAAGACTGATCGTCTTGTATCGTGCGATGTTGTTATTTAAGCTGTTTTTCTAACAGCGGTGCAGATTTCTAGAATAATTAGTCACGCGACACAGATTTCCAAAGATGACTGATTTTTTTGACAAGATATGTGAATAGATTAAGGATCAAGAATTGACTCTTGATAAGAATTGCAGCGAAAAAAAAATTCTGATCAGATTCTAAAAATGCATGGAAGCGTACTTCAGTGCTAATCGAAAGAGGAGTCAGTATCAAGTGTGCTCTCCTTCCATTAGGTTATTTTAAAGCGACAGCGGCTCTTAAGATACTAAGTGATTCGTAAACAATATAAATGAAGTAAGCTATTGTTAGGATTAATTTTATGGGCGTACAAAACTTAAAAATATTAAGAATTAATTTTGCGAAAGAGCATTTCCCTTTTTATGATAACTCAATTACTGAACGGATCCGATAAAGATCATTAACCTTTGCAAAAATTAAAAATGTTTCGAGACTCACTACTACTGAAATCGTTCTTAATAACCTTCTAATGCATCACCGACGTTCGATAGAATTGTTATCTTTTAAACGTATAAATAACCTCTAACCTGTTCGTTTCATATCAAACTGTTAAGTCTGGTACCTAATGAAGCATGTTCAAAGATGGCAACTTATAACACCTGATTTATGATCAAGATTTTACGTCCGAGTTTTACTAACTTGTATGCCTTGTCCAGGAAAATCAGGAGTTTGGAATGCAAGTGACTAAAACATGGAAATGCGTTTAAGGGCGAGCAACACACTAATGTTTGATCCCCTGATGGCCAGGAGTGATAAACTGATAAAGTTCAGGACCGGAATGCTTTATTAAAGCTCACATTCATTGAAATTGCCTTCTAAATTTATCAGTGTTTTGACGTTGATTGACAGTAATTGTCCACATTTTTATTGCGTAGTAGAGGTTCTAGAATTCTTGATCATATCGGAGTAAATAGGATTTTACGTATTACACGTGTTTTCCATAAGAAATTCTATTTCTGTACGTCAGCAAGAACTGAAAGAATCTTAGTATACTGAGTTTTCGTGCGCAATCAAAAGGTTCGACCCAGTCAAAATTCTGTGGAATTTTCAGCTCGATAATTTCAAGTACCTGTAATTTGGTTAGGATCCGAATTGAAATTGACCAAAACGTAGTATACTTTAGAAAACAAAAACCTGTGCACCGCTCAAAAATGTTCAAAATCAATTTTGGTTCTTTCGTTTTATGCCAAATTATAGTCCATTTTCACACTAATTTATGCGATATATATTTGTTAGAGATTATTACGCTCTTTCTGGCATATGAGCTTGTTATAATAAGGCACCTGTCAAACGTCACTTAGGCGACATGGAGCAGGTACCCTCATTACCAGCTAAACCTGAGAACGAAACTTCATTCCCTGGTTCTAAATTGATGAGTTCTCCTTTTGCAGGCTGCTCTTGAATCCTCAGCAAAGTTTCCAATGAGGGAAAATTCAGCCATTTTTAGCGTAATTGTCTTTGGTCTCATTCTCAGCACACTTGGCGATCAAGGTATCAAACATGTAATGCCTACTGTGACGGTATTAACTTCTTGAGGATAAAACTTAGGCTTGTTAGTGACATCTGGTATGATTTGACAGTCGTTTCTTCGGTGTTGAGGAAGTGCCTTGTACATACGTTCGCGGTCATAAACATTGTCCAAATTATCTTTCAACTTTGTTATAATTGTTAGATCTGATGAATATGTGGACGTTGGAAGTATGTTCTAGGTTCCCCTTT
The DNA here is from genome assembly GCF_036669915.1 of Pocillopora verrucosa. Lineage (NCBI taxonomy): Eukaryota > Metazoa > Cnidaria > Anthozoa > Scleractinia > Pocilloporidae > Pocillopora > Pocillopora verrucosa. The sequence continues at coordinate 9,020,973 of NC_089325.1, forward strand.
TTCAATGAATGGATTGGAAATGTACCAAAATTCTGAAAAAGGAACTTGGAACCTTTCGCTTCTTGGACAATTTTGACATTGCACGCGACATTTGAATTCAAGTGTTGCAAGTGTTGCAAAATATAATTACGCCTTATGAAGTTTCGGGCCGTTGGAAAATATCGATTTCCCGAAAAAATGGAAAGCAGCGTTTTTGCAAGCGGAACAACATTTAATGGAAAACATTATTAAAAATCCGCAGATTGTTCGCTCAGGAAAGGCAACAAGAACGAAAAGATTCTGCGACGAATCTTGTTTGCAAACTACAGCAAGAACCAGCGTCCTACGACTCCAGTGCATATCTCTCTACACCTGGTTGTTTCCAATCTTGATGAAGTGGTAAGTGAATCCCGACTGGAATTGGGCCAAAATAACATCAATTAAAGTTCAAATTTGTAAAACACGTCTCCAAATTGCGTCCTTTTGACTCATTGTTCAGCTTTAAAACGTTAATTTCTAATACCAGTTGCATTAAAAATAAAAACATTTTATTGAGATATTCGGGAAATTGCCAAAGAATTGAATTTCCCCTTTTAAATATATTGACATTAAATCCATTCCTTTCTCAACCTCAACTTTAAGCTAAGTATTTTCATTCTTCATCATGAATTTCAGCCTCCTTAGGAAAAGTTATTTTCAGGATTTGCAAACTTAACTAAAATTTTGCTGGAACCTTTTCTAATGATTGAACAAGTGAGACTAATCTTTGTTGCCGCTATGTATTTTGAATTAAGGATCCGAAGAAGGAAGAAATTGGTTTAGCAATTTGGCTTCGAATGGTGAGCATGTCTTGGGAAATATCTTTATAACAAGACACTTAGTGACAAGAGAGGAACTTAAACTTAAACGTTTGGTTGAGAGTCCTCATTTGAGAACAACTCAAAGGGACCCGAGTTGGAACTCTTTCCTTCAACAGAATTTTTTTTTCTCACGAGGAGGGAAGAAAGCAGATTTTGCCACAATTTCTATCATTCGATCTGGTTTCGTTGTGATTGTGAGGTGAAAGTCATCATTAGAACTTTCTGATGTGTTTTTGTAACGCACAGCTTGCAGAACGAGTAAGTGAATGAGTGAATGAATGAGAAAGTTTTTATAAATGATTATTTACGTACATTAAACTCCTTTTTATCAATTTTTCCACAGTTATCCTTCAATGTAACAGAAATTTGTTGTACCTCACGAAACATACCATGAAGATTAAATAACTTGATATTTAGATTGCAAAATGTCTTCCTAAACTTTCCTTTCATTTCCAATCTAACTTTAGTTCTGGATGGATAACCGCTTACGATGGAACGCAACCCAGCACAATATCACATCTCTTACCTTAGATTTCAAGGAGGTCTGGACCCCAGACATGGTTCTTTATAACGCGTGAGTACAGTTCATAGGCGGTCCTGTGATTTGCCACTGGGGACCAACCAGTTGAATCTTTCTTTCCCTATTCTTTCCTACTTCGCTTTTGTAGAGTTGGTGCCGTCAGAGATTTTGGTTTATCAAGCGATGACGATCTACCCATGGGCCTTATCGTTTATAGCAGCGGTAGCATCTTCTTCTCCCAGCCAACGAACATCCGTAGCGCATGCGCGTTAAACGTTGCCGACTTTCCTTTTGACGATCAGACTTGCCAATTGACGTTTGGTTCATGGACTATGGACTCCAGCCTTGTGATACTGGACCTTGCGCAAAGAAGGAATCGACATGACGCAATTTGTAAAAAACAGCAAATGGGATGTACTTCAAATATCTCCTGAAGTACGCATGCACGACAATTTTCAGGACAACGATTTTTCTCTTGTGGTGTATACCATAATGATCAGGCGAAAATCACTTTTCTTTATTGTCAATTACCTCATTCCTTCGGTAGTTATTTTGGCTTTATCCCTGCTACTGTTTCTCATCCCGCCTGAAGTTGGAAAGCGAATGGGTAAGAATTGTTCTCGTCTTTTGACTTCTGGCATAACAATAGACTTTGAATCAAGTCAAGGGTTGTGTATTATCATAATATTTAACACGGGAAATAGATTCTATCTCCTCTCGGTACTAACAGACAGACAAATAACCACGAGAAAAATAACACGCAAACAAACCTGCGAGTCGAGTTACACGCAAAGAAAAATCAAGAATGCGCCTGCAGATATTGCTAAACGGTCAGGGGTAGCTCCAGATAGAATAGTAATACAATATACTATTCATTATAGAGAATCCTCTTTTAGTTCTTAATAGTGAGTAGTTACTGAAGACTCCAAACGCTGGCTAGCTTGATAATTTGTACTGAGGAAGAGACTGGATCCCAATTGAAATTGTTTCATAATTAATCCTGTAGTAATAGCGTTATAAAATGTGTTATTATTATTGTGAACATTAATATTTCAGAGGCCGGTATAAACCTTCTACTGTGCTTATCTGTGTATCTCCTGCTGTTAAACACAAAGATGCCAAACGCCTCAAAAAATTTCCCTCTGTTGACAAAGTTCTCCGGCTGCGCAATCATAATCCTTGCATTGGCTATGTGTTGCACGTGTTTAGTGTATGCTGTTTATTTCATGAACTCATCCGGTGTGGAGTTGCATCATACTTCGCTTTTTATTCTTTTTAAGGTACGAAAAAACCAGTAGCGAAAGAGTGACTTGCATATTCTCAAGGACAATCCGAAATCATGGACAAAACTGTTGAGACAACTAAGCCGAATGTACGCTTATCTCCTTTGTTACCTTTCCTGTCAACTTTCTCTATTTCAAGGTTGTCAAAGCGTTTTTTTTCTACTTCCATGATGTCGGGTAGTAACAATTTTAGAAGCGGTTTGTTCAGAGGGCTGGTAAATGAATCGTCTCAACAGTTTTTTTCTCGCGATTTTTGATGGTGAGGAAAGTTGTTACCCTCCTACTTCAGATTGTCCGAAATTGAAGAGACCAAAATCGGTATTAGCTTCAGTAGGATCTCTGAGTATTTAAGAAAATTAAAAAACTGCTTTCCAAATTAAAATAAAACCAAGAGCATAAAAATCCACTCAAGTAACTGCCACCATTAAATCGAGTTATATCTTTTATAGAATTTCATATTACAACGGCTACAACCACTTCTCTTTACCAGTCCCTGCAGACGCTTAAAACGCACACGATCTCGAGCACGATCAAAGGTTCATCCTTCACAAACAGGTATGCAAATAAGACAAGCTCTCACGCAAAGCTCATATTTTTCACTAAATGATGTATGAAAGAATTTAATTTTCCACGTGTCGCCTGAAGAGGATGTTATTTCTTGAAGGCACACGACAAACGGAACGCTTATAGATAATTACATTTTATTTTAATTATTTCATAGAAGAGGTAGTTTCATTTTATTTTCTCCCATCAGTAGACTTAGATTTGACGCCAGATTTCGATGCCAGGAAGGATAAAACTCCCGAGGAATGTCACAAAGATGATGGACAAGCCCATTCAATTCAAGACCCACCCCTGATAATTACTAGTGATAGCCATGGTACAATTCCCCGGATTTCTGCAGCAGGTCGAGTAGATCAGGAGGGTCGCCTTACACTGGTTTCAGTTGGTTCTTCTTTCGAATACAGCAGTAGCGTTTCGAGTACTGCCTCTGTCAGGTCAGATGAAAATGTCAAAGCTGTTATGGCTACCTATAATGAATCAATTGCAGCTGAATTTGTAAGAAGTGAAAGCCTGACCGAAGATTGCAAAAAAGTTTCTTTTGCTTGCGAGAAAAGCGAGTCAAGAAAAGTTGTCAAACGAAGAGCAACCAAAATACACGACGGTGAGTCAGCAGTAAAACGTACTGAGCACACTCTGGTTTGTTCAGCGGGATCATCTTGGTTCACTCAGGTATCGTGGGATGAATCATTGGACGACAATGGCAACGATATCGAGGACATTTCAGGCCGTCTACAAGAAGGCGTAGATCAGCTAAGAGGATTTAACAGCGGTTCAGATACCAAAGATTCTGACGTAGGTAAGACAAGATGCTATTGGACAAGGTGTTGTATATTATATATTCAATAAGTCAGCCCACTAATACTTCAACTTAATTAATGACTTACCGGTTAACCATTGACTTTAATATTTTTGTTTTAGATGACATAACCACTGCTATTGATGGTTTGGATTACATTGCTGAGTATTTTGAAAGAGAAAACACACAGAGGGCAAATACAGAACAGTGGAAAAGAGCAGCCATGGTTTTAGACAGAGTATTTTTGATCATTTTCTTTACGGCTATTGTAGTTTCGCTCTTAACTTGTTTGTTGTTGGCTGCAAGAGTCAGGAAGTATTTCATTTCGTAACTTATGACAATTTTGAGATATTGAATGTTTTACATTGCATCTTACCTCTTTTCTCGCCAAATCTCTGTTTTTATCCCAGGTATAGATCACAAATAATGCGAAAGTAGCCATTGTAAAAAATAAAATGTACCGTAAGAAATGTCTTAGTTATTCCAGGTTCTTTCGGGCAAAGTCTGATGCATTTGGTTCGATTTTGGTCTAATCCATGATCGCTCGACGAAACCCACCTTTTTCTATTGGGAAGGGAACGCATTCTACACATTCCCTAGAATTATCAATCATTTCAACATTTGGTTATAAGACTTTTTAAATCGGCGAGTCTCTTTTAGGAGAACCATGGCCTTTTACCATCCTAAACTCCTAAACACCTTGTTCTTAAAACTGAAACTGTGCTAAACTGATTGATGTACGAAAAATGAATAAATAATCTCGCAGTGAATAAAGAAGGAGAAAAGACCATTAACTGTGAACAGGAGAGAAATAGGATGTCGCTGTCACCGATGAAAAGGTAGCCAATAGTACGCATTTGTTGCCCCTCGGGATATGTTATCCAAGGCTGTAGCGGACTTATCAGATGGCGATGGTGTTTAATCGCTGCATAGTGTCATCTGTTGTTCACATTGTATAAATTTGTGAACGCTCAAACTATAAGTGTCAAGGGATGCTCCATGATAAAACAACATGGAAAACCAGAACCATATAAAAACGTGGACTTTTTTGTTGCCATGTCAACCTGCAGGTATTTAAAAGTTTCTTAAGCGATTGGCAATTGAATGATATTAAATTAGCTTTATTGGCCTCTTGAAAATTACTAATTATCTGTAATACTAATTGCCTTTTTTCTTTTGATGATAATTTCCAATCATTTCCATTTCATTGTCACCCTCAACCTCGTCCTGTCTCACACAGTTTGGCAGTCATTGCGTTTTGCCCTCTGCGACTTTTAAAAACAACTCAACACTGGTCTTTCCTCTGCCTTGTAACACAGGAAGGTCAAAAAGACTGGATAACAGCTGGTATGTGCAGAGGTACCTCAGTTTTAAACATTAGTACATCGCTTTATCTTCACTCCGATTCCAAAGATATTCCAGCAATTAGAGAAATATATGCATTTATATCTGAAGTAAAAAATTTGAAAATTTCCTCAGTATAAATTTTATTGATCATTGTTTCTACTTTTTCCGTTCATGAATGTCTTAAAAGTTCACTCTCGGACATTCCATATTCGGGAATCAATTTCAGTTTGAAAAATTTTGCTGAAAACGTTATTGTGGAGAAATCAATCTGCACCTGGAGGTACGTTAGGTAGATCATTCAACTGAAAAAAAATCTGTGCGCACATATGAATTACAAAAACAAAAGAACAACATACAACTTTTTTTTTATTTTTGACATGATCGCTGACCTATATGTAAAAAATCTTAAGTGACTGCTCGCACGATTTTATTTCTGCTCTGTTTCTAGTGACAGCTTTCTTCGGAACGGAGTAAACAGCTGTGATTTTTGATTTAAGAGATTTGAGAAAACAACTTTTAAATAACTTTATCATACGTAACATTGGTAGAAGAGTCGGGCGATGTTTCCGCTAACTCAGTTTTGAAATGATGATAAAAATTCAACCTTCCTTTCCAGAATAATTTAAGAGTCCTATTAAAGGTGAAAAGAAAACGAAATTCCACTGAAAATATTTTCAACTGAAAAACTGTTCTGACAAAAGAATGAACCCTTTATTTCTTTTGATACATCCTGTTTCAGGCGAGATAAAATCCATCATAACGTCAATCTTATATCAAAAACATCTTTTTAAATCGTTCCGAAAAACCTGAGAATTTGAGGGGATTTCCTACAAACGCCGAACATCTGGCGTATTGTTTAGTTTAATAATAAATATCATAACAGCGATGATAATTAAATTTTTATCACGTTCAACTCTGTTGTGACCGCTTTTATACAGTTATTGATCCAGTTTCGTCTTTCTGAGACCATTCGATGCTTTATAGAACAAAATTCAAGCAGAAAGCTCCTGTGCCAAGTGGCCCTTTTGTTTCCTGTTGACATTCTTTTCAACTCTTTTACCGCCAACACCCCACAATAAAGAATTTGGACATTTTGGTAAACAGAAAAATAAAGAAATAAGAGCTATACACGCTGATAATATCAAAAATATTAACGCTTGAGGAGAACAAGCTGAGGGATTAAGGCTTAAGTTTCAAACCCATTAACTTATCATTTACCTCTTCGTGCAATAAGGAATGTCATGGTCTTACTTGTGTTCATTCTTTAGATTTCAAGTGCATCCAGCATCAGCAGGTGGCGTGACTTATCACCAGCGAATCATGTTCATCGTTTCAAGTACCCTTCAACTTGTACTCGCCAGTGCTCTGGTGTTGTTAGGTGTCAGTGGAAATCTTGCCATTCCCTTCATTTCTTATCGTTCAACCCTCAGATGTCCTCACATAACAGTTTTAGCTGCACTCGACTTTACGGCCACACTGCTTGGCCCTGGGCTCTTCCTCGTGACTCTTGTTACAGGCCTGCTTTGGTGGGAACATAATAAGACACTCTGTCAGAGCTTGACGTTTCTAAACTTCTGGGTGCAATTCGCTTGTTTCTTGGTTCTGTTTGTTCTTGCTTTGTTTTGTCAAAACATTGACCATCACTTTCCTTTATACGGCAAACTGCACGTCAAGAAGAGAGGAATTCTTTTTCTCGTAATTTCCCTCTTAACAGGGTTACTTTTCAGCATTCCTCCTATTCTGGGGTGGAGCTCATACAATGGTCTCTATTTATTGAATCCTTGCTCCTTGCTCAGCCACGTTCATAATTTGTCTTACTACACCATCATCTATCTTGTTTCCTCCCTTATCGTTTTATTCATCACTTTGTCTCTAACTGTGAGAGCAATAAGAAGACGGCGCCGGTTTTACCCGCTGCAGCTCTTCTGGGAAAGACACAAATTGGAAACGATGATCAATGATCCTGAAATGACAACTACTGCTTCGTCATCCAAGTCATCGTCCAAGACAAGCTTTTCCAGGCGATCGAGTGTGATTTCTGGTAGACTATCGGGTGTAGTTTCCTCTTGTAACAGTCCTTTGCCATTCAGAAAGACTACTCAGAGATCTCGCTCAATCGAAGGCAATCTGAATGTTCTACTGGAAATCATTGCTCGGGAAAGGACGCTCAGTGTGCAAGCCGGAAACGTAGGCGAATCAAGTACTGCCACGGAAGTCTCAGAGCAGGTAATACCTAGTGCCACTACTGGGAGGTCCCTGTCTGGTATCCCTGGGAAGCCGTTTGTCATTTCCTCGCAGATCCCCCATCCAATGTGGACAGGGAGAAAGAGAATTTTCCATAACCCGCGGTCTCTCCCACCGTTCAAAGGTATAAAGCAACAGAAGTCCTTTTGCAGACTGTTGTTACTCAGATGTTGCCTCAGCATTTTGTGTTGGTTACCTCTCTGCACCTCGGTTGCACTAAGCCTTTGTTTCACCACCTACCCTCAACAACTAAATACCCTCATAAAATTTGCGATTTATCTTCATTCCTCCATCTCCCCGCTGTTGCCATTGTTTGACGCCAGCTACAGGATGATTTGCCGCCGGGCAGCGATTTTCTGCTTCAAGCCATGTGCGAGAAAAAATGACACACACGTGGACCTGTCCAGGTCACGTGATGTGGATCCCAGGAATGACGGGGGCCAGGATGTTCGATTACAAGACGTGATTCGTCTTGAGGGATCGAAGCTTTAAATAGCATTGATTTTAAGCATGGTATTTTTATTAGCTGTTCTTCCCCTGATCCGTCTCTTCGCACATGGCATTTTCTAGGAATCCCCTTGAAGAACTCTGACGCGAGTACTGAAGAGAGTATGATATACAAACTGATATCTGTGACACACTGATAGCGTTTGCTAAGTTTTTTTCTTTTTCAGAAAAGTTAGAACTCTGCAATCTTACATTTTTGTTTTGAGAACAGAGACCAGTGGTTAATAAAAATACTGTAATAGCTTTAAAAAGTGACTGTAAGAAGGAAAAGGTTTTAGTCTTTAAGTCAAGCTCAAGCTTGTAACTCCAACTTAACGTCAGAAAATGTAGTTGCTGCTGAAACATGATCTGACTCAGTTTGTTGACGACCAAATAGCCAAGAGAATTGCGAAGGAAATGATAAAATAAATCTTAGGGGAGGGGTAAGGGGGGGAAGGGAGTGTTACCTGTGATCTCGGGAATCATGAAAACTTCAAACTCCATTAGTGAAAAATGAAATTTTGAAATTTTGGCTGTAGTGGGAATGATTGCTGGTAATTGAGGATCCGGGAAACTAGCGATGGCCCAGAACTTCATTGGTTTTAAATATGTTAAATCACTTCGAACACCACAGATGTTTTGTGTGATAGAAGCTGAAGTTCAGCGCTAACCAAATCTATGCTGCTTCTTAGAGGACGAAAACCTGTTAGAACTTCAATCAACCTAATATATCGAAAATGTCACAAGAACCTGTCACATACATGAACTCTATATTTTCATTTATTTCTCGAGGGCCAATCCTTTTTTAATCCTATGTTACATTTTAATTTCCTAGTTACCATCTCCTTTTCTCGTCGCATTGATTCTTATTTTCAATGTATGACTGTTGCGATAGCACACAACCTCGTCTCCAATCTCTTTCTTCCTCGGTGATGTCTGAAAACCAGGCCTGAGAACAAATTTGTGAATGTTTGATACTTGTTTTGGTTTTTACAAAAGTTTGTAAAAAAAAAACCTTGGGAAACCCTTTAAACACTTCCTCGAGAAATACTAAAAAAAACTTAAGGGAACCCAGGATCGTCAGGCGGTCTCTGTGACACATAGCAATTTCAAAACGCTCTGAATTATTTGTGTCTATTCTCAGACACACTCACCTTACTGTGGATACGAGAAATACAAAGATGGATACTTTCTGTTCACTCTAGGACGATGTTGCTATGAATCTGTCTTCCATTCAGTGGCATAACGTTTCGAAAGTTATTGCACATACGACCGACATTTGGACCTTGAGCATGCGCCTTGCTGCTTTGTAGATTTCGGAATGCCAGTATCTATTTTCAAAATGAAAAACAGCGCTTGGATTAAAAAATTTCTAAAATTCTTGAGGTTTGAATTCCTCGAGTGGTGTGATGTTGGAAAATATTTGTGTAAAGATGATTTCTTACTTCTTGCTCTGTTATCTGTGGATGATTGTTCATCACAAACCACGTGACCGATTCATAACACCCGGGAGTCGTAAGAGATCCTTTGTATTTGTAAAACCTGTCTGCAACATCTGGCGACGCGAGTAATGGTGCCAAGTCCTCGATATGCAGCCCCTCGCTTTGTGTTACCACGTAATTGCTGTCTTTTTACAGACAAAGACGAGGTAAATATGGTTAGTATGATGATAGAGACTGAGAGCTGAATTTTGTCTCGATCTCGACCCAGTCCCCCTCATTCGCTTCAGTCTATCGCGAAAAAAAATACTTAGTTATATGAAGAACTGAGTTTCCCCTCTCAAAACATCATGGTACGCGTCTCTATGGGTGAACGTTAGGTGACATCATCATGCAAGCATGTTAAACATGTGTTAGGATTCTGAGATCTGTCCCGAATGGTTTAAATTTCAATTAAAGCTGTAATACATAAGCTTAATCTAAACAATCCACAGGTGTGCGAACTACTTACTCTCTTCGACAACGTTGTTAAGAAGACGCGCAATTTTTTCCAGAGCATTATTTGCTGGTGTGGTGCCAATGTTTGCCATTGGAAGCTGCAACATGAGATGTGCCACATAAGATTTCCGTGTACTTAGAGGAGCTAATTTGTGATCAGATAAGTCTTAAATGCTGCTTTTATTCCAATATTTATTTTAGCAGCCTTCCTTGGTAGATTAATTTCATTTTTCAACATCCTTGACTTTAGCTATACATTAGGCAGTCAACTACGATCAGAATGGATTAAGATCTTCCGATATTAGATTCACTTAAAGGGTAAATAAACCATTGTTTGTTAATTGTGCAAATGCTTAATTTTTCTATTTGATGAGCATGTTCTCATAATTTTATCCTGACTAATAAAGTTAACACTAATACGTCAATAGACGACTTGATTTCTAGAGATAAATTAGAGAAGAAATAGTTAAATGATATACCTCGTAAAGCACAGACACCACAGCCAGACCATCTTCTCCCTGAGCTGCCAACTTATACGTCGCGTAATTAGTGTTGTCCCAAAATACCATGTGCAACTAACATTCAACAGAAATTCCAAATAAGCACCGGGGTGCTGCAGGAGGATTATGGAGAGTAGAATACTCAAGACTGTTTTCGAAAAAAAAATTTTTTTTGAAGGTATTCAGTGAGTTAAACATCTTAATAACGTTTGCAAAATCTGCGAGCTTTCTTTTCTACACTTAAGGATGAAATGGAGGAGAAGTCACTGGCTCGTCTTAGCAGACGAGCCAGAAGATGTCGGATTTTACCTCAATCGGATACGTGTTGCCATCAATTGTGTGCTCCGAACCGACTGTATTATTGCAGCCAAAGTGAAAATGAAATTGCTTCAGAAAGTAGTTTTCCTGAAGTAGACCGCCTGCCAACTTGACCGTCAACTCCTCTGCGAGGAAGAACGTGGGCGCATATCCATTGTTCCTAATCTCACCGGTGATTGGTTTATTGCCAGCCACTGTCAGCCTTAGGTTGGGTGGATTGGTGGGGTCTTTCTGCATCACCTGATCTGTGACCACGTCGATTGGGGACTGTTTGCGTCCATTGCAAGACCAGTCACCGTTTAACGTTTCCCATTCATCCGGGCCTTGACAGAAAAAAACCAATAACGATCATGTTTAACTTTGAATGTTCTGTTGAAATCGAAGCAGCTTATACACAGTAAAATTCCATTGGCTTTGTTAACTATGAGCTTTGTAAAATACCGTGATTCTGTTTATTTCCTGTACCTTTGGCTCCGGCTATTCCTCGGTCATAAGACCAGGGTGTGTCTCCAAGCTCAGCTGCAATAAATAAAAAATATATCAAGTCATGTGGCTTCCTCGTTTGAACAGAAACGAGGCGATAAAATGATCCACAAAGAACCATGCGGGCGTTGAATTAATTAAATATCCGGCACATATTACACTGATTAAGGTTACCGAAAGGGTAGTGTGTTGACTCTCTTATAGAAAAGGTTAAGTTGAGATAGCGCCTGATAGATTGTGGAGGCTTACGCGCGCTAGACGAAAGAAATATCCTCTTTCGATCTTTCCGAGTCTGCAAATCTTTAATTACTAGATAACTCAGAGGCCATGAATAAATTTACCCAACAACATCTTCATTTAAATTGCTACATACGACTTACTTGAAAAAGTGATGTCCGCTTTCAGGAAAAGAGCAATACCTGTCCACAAAAGAATGTTTGTAAAACAAACGAAGAAAAGTTGCAGGTGTCCGTAATGTCATTTGATATCTCATGAACATTCAGTTAAACCATTGGGCACACAGAATATATTTCAGCGTTTGTGTGCAATTTAAAAATTTATTTTGAAGAGATTTAGGATATTCAGCTGAAAAAATAACACAATCTGTTTCGCGGTAAAATAACTGTAATGTAATATGATGTTTAGACCTAGAGAGAGGAAGAGAAAATTAGAGAGAAAAAAGCTAGAGGAAATTAGACTTAGATAAACAGATTTTAAAAGAGCAAATTGTCAGTGAGTTACCCTCTCTCCCGAAATGTTTTTCAAAGAGGTTACCAGAATCATTTTTGTTGCATTTTGAACAAACACCTATTCATAGAAGTGCAAATAAACATTTAGGTTATGAGTGTTAAACGGACAAACAATTTGTAAATAATCATGTTACCTGCAAACAAAATAATGGAGTATAACTTGCTCTGTTTAGAGTACATCAGGGTTAACTGTTTTGATTCAGTTGCGTAAATGAAGAACGGCTTGGCTGAAAAAGTCTTACAACCTGAAATTTGAGTCAGACACCAACTAGGACTTTTTACGTCTTTGTTATTTATTATCTTTCTGAGGAGCATTAATGATTGAATACATGAAGCTTATCAGGTGTAATGTGCTGTGCCCTTGTTTATCCAAAAAAATAAAATGATATTGCAACATCTTTAAACTGACGATGAAAGAATTCCGGTTTCCAATTTTTAGTGAGCCCAAGCCAGGATTTTGTTGCACACTAAGTTCTCCATGGAAAAAAGTCAGTTGTGGTTCATTTTCTAATTTTCTAATGTTGCAGAATCCAATCAATTGACACATAACCAGCACCTGTCAATCGGCTGTCAAAATTTGGCCATGGATCAGCTCATCTTAAAAAGTAAGAGTTATGGCGAAATCATAAAATTTTGTATGGGAATATTTACGATCTCTCTTAGGAATGAAAAAAATACTGTCAATGTTAATAAAAAATAATTCGCTTTACTTTCACAGTGCACTGCTTGTTATCTGACCGCTTACTATGTTGAATAGAACCCGCCATTATAGCGAGTTATCCATTTCTAGGTTTACTACATAAGAGAAGCTTCTCTTATGTAGTACAAAGCTTAAGGTGCTGCCTCCTTTCAGTCCGTTTCTCAACATCGTGGAACATGCGATCAGTACTCTTAAAGCTGCAATCAAGGCCGATATCTCTCAACCTGGCACTCAAGAGGAGTAAAACAACCGGGAAGAAGAAGGATGTTAAGGCATTCCACTGGGAGACTATCACCAAGGAATTCTGTTAAGACCAGGCCGAAGAAATATGAACGCAATAACTGTCCGAAAATACTCTCAATGATTTAGGGTTATGCAAACCTATATCCCGTGTTGCTTAAACCACGAAGCAATATAAGGATAGGCTCTTACTGGAACACAAACTTATTTGAAATTCTTAAGTTGTTAATGTAGCTGAGAACTGATTGCACAACAACATTAAAGATTGTACTCTCATTTAGAATTAAAGTATATTGGTATAAATGAAAACAGCTTAAATGAAATTTAAATCCGTCATAATTGTTGTCTTCTTTTAACTTGATAACACTTTCGTGTTATTCAACTTAAATGTAGCGCTAATGAAATTTATCTTGCGTTCTTGAAGGGCAAACGGTGTAAACCTAGAGATAGATGATTCGCTAAAATTGGTTCTTTTCAAACACAATAACATAGTAACAATAACAAGCAATGCACTTTAAAAGTAAAGTGAGGTATTTTCATTGAGAACTTGACTTATTTTTTTATTCCTAAGAGCGGTCGTAAATATTCGCCTACAAACTGCTATAATTTCGCCATGACTCTTACTTTGCAAGATGATCATCTCACGGCTGGAGCTTGGGGCACCTGTGGTTTGGCTGGTTAAAAAGTGACTAACTGAACTTAGAGCAGTCTAGACAGTCTAAGAGTTGTAGGAAGAAAATACATTCAGCTAGAATGGTTAATGAAAAAGTGGTGGACGCTGACAACTAATACTAGTAGCAGTATCCTATCCATTCTTTAGCCTCGGTTTTCTCTGAGTTCTATTATATAGGGACGATTCTTTACTTCCTGCATGCCTACGACTGCTGTTTAAGGGAACGACACGCAACATTTAGTTGCTCAAATTTTACAAAAATTCCTCACTCTAAAGAACTTGAACTGACATGGCTGGTCTCCCAGGACATAAGCATTGGCTTGATACCATTTGTTCTAAGAAAAGTACGTGGACTTCTGGGATTGCTTGCAATATTGAAGAAAGCCGTCCGAATGCCAGCATTTTGGTGTCTGATGGCGATGCTTGCAATGCAGATCGTGGGATTTACAAAAATTATGTATTTAACAAATTAACTCATATACAAGTATGTCTCGTAGCTGCATTTTGCATGCACGGATTAGCACTCATTGCAATCCAACCAATTCTATGCCGCGAGCGCTCTGATCATATTCCGGTTCCAGTTTACTTAACCAAAATTACTCATCATTAACTTGACTTTCACAAGGAAAAAAGCAACAGACACTGGAGGCAGAAATTGCAAGAACATAAGACCTTTTATGATTATAACAGGCGTCTGCATCATTTGGATTACATGTACATGTGTCCACTAATTGTTCGTCTTTGGAGTGATCTGTAGAACTTTTCTTCAAACATGCTTCTTAGAGGACGAAAACTAATGCAACTTGTCACAGCATAATATAACAGTTCATTCCTTTATTCCGGCCATGGTTAACATGAGCTCGTGCCAGTCCTTCTTGTTACCACCCGGATTTCTTTCACCTGTTAGAACTTCAATCAACCTAAAATATCGAAAATGTTACAAGAACCTGTCACATACATGAACTCTATATTATCATTTATTTCTCGAGGGCCAATCCTTTTTTAATCCTATGTTACATTTTAATTTCCTGGTTACCATCTCCTTTTCTCGTCGCATTGATTATTATTTTCAATGTTTGACCGTTGTGAAAGCACACAACCTCGTCTCCAATCTCTTTCTTCCTCGGTGATGTCTGAAAACCAGGCCTGAGAACAAATCTGTGAATGTTTGATACTTGTTTTGGTTTTTACAAAAATTTGTAAAAAAAAAAAATTTGGGAAACCTTTTAAACACTTCTGCGAGAAATACTAAAAAAGGCTTAAGGGAACTCAGGATCGTCAGGCGGTCTCTGTGACACAGCTATTTTAAAACGCTCTGAATTATTAATGTCTGTTCTAAGACACACTCACCTTACTGTAGATATGAGAAATACAAAGATGGATACTTTCTGTTCACTCTAGGACGATGTTGCTATGGATCTGTCTTCCATTCAGTGGCATAACGTTTCGAAAGTTATTGCACATACGACCAACATTTGGACCTTGAGCATGCGCCTTGCTGCTCTTTAGATTTCGGAATGCCATCATCTATTTTCAAGATGAAAAAACAGCGCTTGGATTAAAAGAATCTCTAAAAGTTCCTCAGGTTTGAATTCTTCAAGTGGTTTGAAACTTTCCGTTGTTTCTTTTAAAATCTTGACTCTTAACGTTAAGAGTGACGAAGAGATAGATTATTCTTAATTTCTGAAATGGGATTTGAAAACTGGGAAAGAGGACAGTCAAATTTTTGCGAGTCTTCGTGTTTTCGATGACTTCACATTGTATATAACTTTACACTGAGAAAGCCATCCTCCCAAAGTTTTCCTTCTTCAAGAAATCTAAGGTGTGATGTTGGAAAATATTTGTGTAAAGATGATTTCTTACTTCTTTCTCTGTTATTTGTGGATGATTGTTCATCACAAACCACGTGACCGATTCATAACACCCGGGAGTCGTAAGAGATCCTTTGTATTTGTAAAACCTGTCTGCAACATCCGGGGATACGAGTAATGGTGCCAAGTCCTCGATATGCAGCCCCTCGCTTTGTGTTACCACGTAATTGCTGTCTGTTTATGAAAAGACGAGGTAAAATATGGTTAGTATGATGATAGAAACTGAGAGCTGAATTTTGTCTCGATCTCGACCCAGTCCCCCTCATTCGCTTCAGTCTATCGCGAACAAAAATACTGAGTTATATGAAGAACTGAGTTTCCCCTCCGTCTCTAGGGTCAAACGTTGGCTGACATCATCATGCTAGCATGTCAAACATATGTTAGGACTGAGATCTTTGTTCAAATGGTTTGAATTTCAATTAAAGCTGTAATACATAAGCTTACTCTAAGCAATCCACAGGTGTGCGAACTACTTACTCTCTTCGACGACGTTGTTAAGAAGACGCGCAATTTTTTCCAGAGCATTATTTGCTGGTGTGGCACTAATGTTTGCCATAGGAAGCTGCAACATAAGATGTGCCTCATAAGATTTCAGTCTACTTAGAGGAGCTAATTTATGATCAGATAAGTCTTAAATGCTGCTTTTATTCCAATATTTATTTTAGCAGCCTTCCTTGGTAGATTAATTTCATTTTTCAACATCCTTGCTGCTGCATAAAACTAAGACTTTAGCTATACGTTAGACAGCCAACTACAATCAGAATGGATTGAGATCTTCCAATATTAGATTCACTTAAAGGAGAAATAAACCATTATTTATTAAATTGTACAAATTATTCATTTTTTATTTGATAAGCATGTTCTCATAATTTTATCCTGACTAATAAAGCTAACACTAATACGTCAATAGACGACTTGATTTCTAGAGGAGAAGAAATAGTTAAATGATATACCTCGTACAGTACAGCAACCGCAGCCAGACCATCTTCTCCTTGAGCTGCTAACTCATATGTCGCATAATTAGTGTTGTCCCAAAATACCATGTGCAACTAACATACAACAGAAATTCCAAATAAGCATAAGGATAATTATGGACAATAAAATACACAGGACTGTTTTTTTTTAAGGTATTCAGTGTGGTAAACATCTCAATAACGTTTGCAAAATCCACGAGCTTTTCTTTTCTACTCTTTAAGATTAAATGGAGGAGAAATTACTGGTTTTTTTTAAAAAATCTGTAATTACGCCTCGTAGCTCTGTTTTAGCAAGAGCCAGAAGATGTCGGATTTTACCTCAATCGGATACGTGTTGCCATCAATTGTGTGCTCCGAACCAACTGTATCATTGCAGCCGAAGTGAAAATTAAATTGCTTCAGAAAGTAGTTTTCCTGAAGTAGACCGCCTGCTAACTTGACCGTCAACTCCTCTGCGAGGAAGAACGTGGGCGCATATCCATTGTTCCTAATCTCACCGGTGATTGGTTTATTGCCAGCCACTGTCAGCCTCAGGTTGGGTGGATTGGTGGGGTCTTTCTGCATCACCTGGTCTGTGCCCACGTCGATTGGGGACTGTTTACGTCCATTGCAAGACCAGTTACCGTTTAACGTTTCCCATTCATCCGGGCCTTGACAGAAAAAAAACCAATAACGATTATGCTTAACTTGGAATGCTCTGTTGAAAATCAAAGCAGCTTACACACAGTAAAATTCCATTGGCTTTGTTAACTATGAGCTTTGTAAAATACCGTGATTCTGTTTATTTCCTGTACCTTTGGCTCCGGCTATTCCTCGGTCGTAAGTCCAGGGTGTGCCTCCTAGCTTAACTGCTATTAATAAAAAATATATCAAGTCATGTGGCTCCTCGTTTGAACAGAAACGAGGCGATAAAATGATCCACAAAGAACCATGCGGGCGTTGAATTAATGAAATATCCGTCACATAATACACTGATTAGGTGACCGAAGAGGTAATGTGTTGACTCTCTTATAGAAAAGGTTAAGTTGAGATAGCGCTTGATAGATCGAGAGGCTTACGCGCGCTGAACGAAAGAAAAATCCTCTTTCGATCTTTCCGAGCCCCCAAGACATTGAATCTTTAGTTATTAGATAACTCAAAGGCCATGAATAAATTTACCCGACAACATCTTCATTTAAATTGCTATATACGACTTACTTGAGAAAGCGATGTCCACTTTCAGGAAAAGTGCCACACCTGTCCACAAAAGAAAATTGCTAGTCCTTCTACTAATTCATTTCTAGTGGAAACCAGTCATCCTCTCTTTTCCTAGACTCAGTTACGCAAAAAGTTGTCAGCTTATCAACCTCAATTTTTTTATATTAATACTGTTGTGATAACTTTAGGAGTTCCAGCCAAACCACACCGAAAGAATAGTAAAATATGTAGCCCTGAACAAAATGTTTGTAAAAGTAGCACTTCATGATGAAACGAAGAAAAGATGCAGGTGTCTGTGATGTCATTTGATATCTCATGAATACTCAGTTAAACCGTTAAGGAGACAGAATATATTTCAGCCTTTCTGTGCAACTTAAAAAATTTGTTTTGAAGAGATTAGGATATTCAGCTGAAAAAATAACACAATCTTTTTCGCGGTAAAATAACGGTAACGTTATATGATGTTTAGACCTAGAGACAGGAAGAGGAAATTAAAGAGAAAAAAAAGCTAAAGGAAATTAGACTTAGATAAACAGATTTTTAAAAGAGGAAATTGTCAGTGAGTTACCCTCTCTCCCGAAATGTTTTTGAAAGAGGTTACCAGAATCATTTTTGTTACATTTTGAACAAACACCTATTCATAGAAGTGCAAATAAACATTTAGGTTTTGAGTGTTAAACGGACAAACAATTTGTAAATAATCATGTTACCTGCAAACAAAATAATGGAGTATAACTTGCTCTGTTTAGAGTACATCAGGGTTAACTGTTTTGATCCAGTTGCGTAAATGAAGAACGGCTTGACTGAAAAAGTCTTACAACCTGAAATCTGAGTCAGACACCAACTAAGACTTTTTACGTCTATGTTATTTATTATCTTCCTGAGGATCATTAATGATTGAATACATGAAGCTCATCAGGTGTAATGTGCTGTGCCCTCGCTTATCGAAAAAAATAAGATGATATTGCGACATCTTTAAATTGACGATGAAAGAATTTCGGTTTCCAGTTTCAGTAAGCCCAAGCCAGAATTTTGTTGCTCACTAAGTTCTCCATAGAAAAAAGTCAGTTGTGGTTCATTTTCTAATTTTCTAATGTTTCAGAATCCAATCTACTAACACATGACCAGCACCTGTCAATCGGCCGTCAAAATTTGACCTTCGATCACCACAGGCGGTCCAAGCTCCAACCATGAGGTGATCATCTTGCGAAGTAAGAGTCATGGCGAAATCATTAAAGTTAATATGGGAATATTTACGACCGCTCTTAGGAATAAAAAAGTACAGTCGAATTCTCAATACCACACTTTACTTTCACAGTGCACTGCTTGTTATCTGACCGCTTACTATGTTGAATAGAATTCGCCATTGTAGCGAGTTATCCATTTCTAGGTTTACTACATAAGAGAAGCTTCTCTTATGTAGTACAAAGCTTAAGGTGCTGCCTCCTTACAGTCCGTTTCTCAACATCGTGGTACAAGCGATCAGTACTCTTAAAGCTGTAATCAAGGCCGATATCTCTCAACCTGCCACTCAAGAGGAGTAAAACAACCGGGAAGAAGCAAGACGTTAAGGCATTCCACTGGGAGACTATCACTAAGGAATTCTGTTAAGACCATGCAGGCTGAAGAAATATGAACGCATAACTGTCTGAAAATACGCTAAATGATTTAGGGTTATGCAAACCTATATCCCGTGTTGCTTAAACCGCGAAGCAATATAAGGATAGGCTCTTACTGGAACAAGAACTGAGAACTGATTGCACAACAACATTAAAGATTGTACTTTAATTTAAAATGAAAGTATATTGGTGTAAATGAATTTTTGTATTTATGCAAACAGCCTAAATGAAATTTCAATCTGTCATAATGATTGTCTTCTCTTAACTTGATAACACTTTCGTGTTATTTAACTTAAATGTAGCGCTAATTAAATTTATCTTGCGTTCCTGAAGGGCAAACGGTGTAAACCTAAAGATAGATGACCCGCTAAAATGGGTTCTTTTCAAACACAATAACATAGTAACAATAACAAGCAATGCACTTTGAAAGTAGAGTATTTTCATTGAGAATTTGACATATTTTTTTATTCCTAAGAGCGGTCGTAAATATTCGCCTACAAACTGTTATAATTTCGCCATGACTCTTACTTTGCAAGATGATCATCTCACGGCTGGAGCTTGGGGCACCTGTGGTTTGGCTGGTTAAAAAGTGACTAACTGAACTTAGAGCAGTCTAGACAGTCTAAGAGTTGTAGGAAGAAAATATATTCAGCTAGAATGGTTAATGAAAAAGTGGTGGACGCTGACAACTAATACTAGTAGCAGTATCCTATCCATTCTTTAGCCTCGGTTTTCTCTGAGTTCCTGTCCCTTTGCTTTTGACTTTTTCATTTCATCCCTCGCCAGCAGTTGGATCAAAACCAACGTAACAACGAACAGGTATTATTCTTCACCAAAAACAAACAACAGAATGAAAATGCCAAGACATTTGGTAAAAGTTTCAGTTTCTAGCGGCGTGAATAAATATCAGGATCATCCGATAGCTGATAACTAAGACGGTTTGTTAAAGTAGTTTATTCTTGCGAATACCATTTGGCCTCTCCTTCTCAGGTTCACAGGTGAGTTCGTTCATAGAACAGATTCGTGAACCTCTCGTTTGCTTTTGACTTTTTCATTTCATCCCTCGCCAGCAGTTGGATCAAAACCAACGTAACAACGAACAAGTATTTTTCTTCACCAAAAACAAACAACAGAATGAAAATGCCAAGACATTTGGTAAAAGTTTCAGTTTCTAGCGGCGTGAATAAATATCAGGATCATCCGATAGCTGATAACTAAGACAGTTTGTTAAAGTAGTTTATTCTTGCGGATACCATTTGGCCTCTTCTTCTCGGTTCACAGGTGAGTTCGTTCATAGAACAGATTCGTGAACCTCTCGTTTACTTATTTTTTTGTTTTGTTTTATTTTTTTTTTATTTCCAGGTCTACCCACCGCCCCTTGATTAACGGTGACCCTAATATTCTTCAACCTGGGGGGTCGATCGATCCATCACACAAAATATTGAATATAATTAATGACCGTACGATTAGTAAGAATCTGTTGGGCGATTTTTATGGCTCAGGGGAAACTTTGATCCATTTTAAAAAAACATGACAAAACTCTCGCGCATTTACGAACGCTAGTGAAGCAGATTGCAAACAGATGCAGTCGATCACAGTTGTTTGAAAGATAATAAAGAAGGCGAGACATTGATTGTTCAAACTTCTTTAGGTTAATTTAAAACAAGGGGTTGGGGTGTGTTTTATTTTAACTTCAACTTTTGCCGCAATCATTCGGAATTAAAGAACTGATTAATTTTTTACGAACGAAATGACGTTCGAAAATGAAAAAAAATAAAAGGGATGTGAATAATAAGCATAAAGATAAGTTTTAGAGAACATGATCTGTGATCACAGCTGTATGAGTTATGTTTTGAAATGAGGCTTACTCATGTTCCAACAAAGTCTGTCTTTTTGTTTTATTTTATGAAAATTGGAACGCAAAAAGTTTTGGATCTTTAACTAAAACCTTTTCGTTTTTTAACAGGAAAGAAGCAAAATCCACCTGAAGCACTTTGATAAAATGGTTAGTTCTGTAAACTAACTGGCATCCTGGATGGAAACCTTACCTTTGATAATCTCGCAAACGAAAAAACAAGACCGTTTTTGCGACAAGTCGAAGTCGCTTCTCAGCAACCTTGCCCGTTGTTGTTTTGTTCTTCTTCTCCTGTGGCAGATTATAGGGACGGTTCTTTACTTCCTGCGTGCCTACGATTGCTGTTTAAGGGATCGACACGCAACATTTAGTTGCTCAAATTTTACAAAAATTCCTCACTCTAAAGAACTTGAACTGACATGGCTGGTCTCCCAGGACATAAGCATTGGCTTGATAGCATTTGCCCTGAGAAAAGTGCCTGAATTTATGGGATTTCGCGCAATATTGAAGAAAGCCGTCCGAATGCCAGCATTTTGGAGTCTGATGGCATTGCATGCAATGCAGATCGTGGGATTTACAATAATTATGTATTTTAACAAATTAACTCATATACAAGTATATATCGTAGCTGCGTTTTGCATGCACGGATTAGCACTCCTTGCAATCCTTTTCGTGTTAAATTTTACGCCGATAAATCGAATTAGGCGAAGGCGTAACTACTTTGTTTTTATACTCCTCAAATTCACGTTACTGGTATTTTTCGTGCAAACTTCTACAATCTTTGTAGTTGGATCCCTTCAGTTTACTTTTAAAGTCACTGGTTTAGATGAGGTGGGACGATCAGCTAATTTCGTGACGATTTTTCGAAAACTTCGAGAATTTCCACAAGTTATTTTCTTCTACAGGACAGCAACTTTCTTCTGGCACAAGTTCTTTTTGGATAGTAGAAATATACTCAGCCATTTTCAAATGCTGAAGTCAAGAAATGATATTTCGAATAGATTTCGTGAATAAGAGTATTTTTCTATCGACCCCCATGAAACCGAAACCAAAATAAGCCACTGATTTGCACAACGGAGAGAGGCTGAGACTACAGATTTCAAATTAATGAAATGTTTGACACCTTGGCATAACTCTAAAATGCCCGTTTAAGAAACGAATAAAATATTTTTGAAAGTAACTTTGACCAATAAATCAAGGAATCTTCATTCTTTTGTTTTATTTTGGAAGATTAAAACAGAAGTTAATAAGATCATAATAGGAATGAAAACAGTACAATAGTATTTTTTTTCTGACAGAAGATTTTCTCCTTTGACAAAACCTATATACAACATAGATTTTAAGATACAGTCCTGTATATAAACAAAGCAAGGATTGTAATTATGATTGAAAGAAACTGTACATGATTTAGCACAAGCGGCGGTTCTTTCCCTTTGCAGGCTACCGTGTGTAATGGTAACTGGTTTATGTATGATAACTTTTATCGAAAATAAATGTTCTGAATAAAGAAGTGAAAGAGTAGTTTTGTCATGCAATTATTTCAAGATAGGACAGTTCGTCTTCAGAGCACTTATGACTTTCAGCATTTTCCTTACCAGCCAAAATGATGTTTACAGGTTCCTCGTAATCGGTGACCAAAGCTTGATAAGCACGACAATTATCACTCTCGTTGTTCTGTTCAGTTGAGTCCGTCTTTAATGCACTGTAGTCTTTTGTCACCTCTCTATTTTCTCTGCCTTTATTCAGCGGGTATTTACCTTTGAGTTCATCGCTGCTCTTTCGTCTTATTGCTAACCGCCTGGAGATTGAGAGTTGTCCTGGAGTTTTGTACGGGGAAGCGTATTGAACGTTTCTGTTTTCATTGTTTGCTGATCGCTGTAACAGGTGATATTTCTGATCTTCGCAATCAGGCGAGTCTTGAAAATGCACTTTTAGCTGGTTGACTTCACGGAAATTGTTTGCCCCATCATCCTGTTTGCGAAGAGATCGAGTCTGTGCGTCATAATAAAATGGCTGTGCAGTTATGTCGCCGTTTTGTTTGCTTGTTTTCATTTTCAAGCGCCAAAGAAGGAAGCCAATGACGCAAACTAAGACCAGTATCACGCAAACGAGCGGAATTATTGCGATTGTCCAATGGATGAAGCCGGCAGGAGGTTGAACTGAATTAGAAAAAGAAAACAAAATAAATGAAAACGTTTAGGGGACGGAGAAAGTTTAGTGGAGAGGATAAATTAGAGCACCTATTCAGCTGTGGGGCAAAAAAATCATAATACGGCCAGCAGAACAAACACTAGTTTTCCGTTTGTGTGGGTGTGACTCCCGCTTCGCCGTTGGCGCTTTAATCGAATGAGTACGGTGTAATATTTAAGATACTGTCTGAACTTTTCTTGTAACTGACATTTGTAGTCAGTGACAAAACTGGTGGTCACTGTGCTCAAACTGATCGCTACTCGATCGGTTCTAATTCGCACAAAAAATACTAATTAAAAACATGAATTCACGTTTCTGTGAAACATATCCCTTACCTTTTCTTACCATGGAAATAATATCAGTATTGCTGGCTCGCGTGTTTTTTTCAGTTCTCAACGTCGGTGGTGTTTGTTTGCTACTTGTGCCAGATGGAACTGCTCTGAATACTTCAGTGATCTTGCAGGTTAAACCACTTCTTGAACACTCTGTGAAACGAGTTCCACAATTAGTTATATACAAGGGCGAGTGGCAAAGAATTCAACGTGTTTGTCCGGTTTGTGAAATTCCCCTCATGGCAACACCCGTCTTCTTTTCTTCCGAGTGTGTCTTTACGTAGCTGCTCGTATTCCTTTACCCAGGCTATATCTGTCTGCATTATATATTTAGCAGTCAGCAGTTCTAAATAATTTTTCGAACAAAATGGGTTTGATTTGAGTGCTGTCACTTTACTTTTGGTTACTTATTTGCGCCTTGTTATACACAAAGTAGAATAGTTGACATCCACATTTAAGTCAAATACACGGTTGTAATCAATCTAAGACAGAACTCATATGAGGTCATCATGCGTTATAAACAGTCTGGAATGCTAACGAGTTACTGTAGCTTATGCCGAAGATTTCAAACTAAACTAATCCCATTCCTATACACATCCCCACCCCTAACAGGATTTCCTTTTGGATATAGGATGGGGCTGGCGTGGGTGTGTTACGAATAAACACTAAAAAAACCAACAAGGAGTCTGTCAGACAAACGAATAAAGGGGGTAAGTTTCTAAAGAAACTGTGGTGCTGCGTCTGTAAGAGAGCACATCAGGATCATTTAGTATTATCAACTGAGTTGATAACGTAAATTGGCCAGTAAATTGCTTAGGGTTGCTTGGGGTTAGCTTTAAACCCTAAAGAGTTTAAAGGTGACGTTTCGAGCGTTTCGAGCGTTCACCTTTCATCAGAGAGATCGCCATCGCGCTGACGAAGGGTTAACGCTCGGAACGTCAGCTTTGAAACTCTTTCACGTTATCAACTCAGTTGCTAATACTAAATTACCCTGTCAGACAGACAGACACACACACATAATGCAAAACAGGATACCAATGGCCGAACAATATTTAATAAAGTAACGCACACACCAGAGGGTATTTCGCAGATGAAGCCGGCGAAAATGTCTCCTCTTATGTCATTAAAAAGCCCCCTAGTTCCCGGCGGGTAGTTTTTCGCCATCACCACATACGGCGCACCATCTCGAGGCTGCCAAGGCTGCCAGTGGTTAATGGTTAGTGGCTTTCCATTCACCCAGGTCCAGGTCCAGTTCCCTATTACTGTGGTGTTCCTTCGCAAACCGATATGCCAGTCATTGTTGAACTTGTTCGTCAGGTTTTGGATGTAATCTCTTACAACTTGCCATTCATGTGGTGTTTCCATGGAGACAAGGTCTCCTCCGTTAGATTTACACGACTGTCTGGCCGCAGTCCATGTGAGCCCGTCTTCGTGGAATGTGTAGCATGAGCAGTCCGCGGCATAAACTGTACAAGCAGATCACAAATGACTTATTACAATGATTTCTAGAAGCTTCGGAAACAAATATTCAGCAGTTATTCCCTCCTTTAACTGCAATGAAAGACGATGGCTCCAGTTATAAAATTGAGACTTGCCGCAGTTCTGTGAACTGGTATGATGTTCTATGAACTGGTATGAGGGCCGATAAAGCGTTGTCGTCGGGTGAGAAAATCTGCTCTCAAAATCTCTTAATCATTGATCAAATTTATTACCATTCATTCTCTGGTAGCGGTTAACGAAAGGACCTTTTAAGCTCATTTAAAAATAGATCTTTGTTTCTACCGTAGAACATAGACGCGGCATTGATTAGTCCCATCTTCTCTTACATCTAAATTTCGTAATTCTGAACCGTCGAAAGGGAAATTAAGGCTTTCCTGATATTTGTGGTTGTTTAGAGCACAAGCGCGGATATAGCAGTGCAGTCCAGTCGAAACTATTCCTCGACGTTTCACAGTTTTAAAGATCTAGGATTGGAATTTATTTACTTCTGTTCTTTTGACTAAGGATTGTAGAAACCGGTGCCTAGATTATTATTACTGATGCTTAAGGTAGACGTTGACATATGCGAGTGCGTGACTCAAACAGAAAAATCATCTTACCTTTGACCACAAATGGAAGAAAAACAACGACTCCAAGGAAAAGCGTTAATTCCATGGTGGAAGTACTGCGATCTTACTCTTTTTTCGGTTCAAGTTGGCAATTCTTTTTTATGTATGGAACAGATGTGCTTACGTATTCAGACCGATTCCACATTTCATATCCGGTGTGTTACTGGGCGTTCTCTGAAGCTCAACATTTTTACACGTATACGGCGATAATCAAAACACGTTACAATGAAAGGATCGAGTATCGCTCAGTCACGCTAAGTTCCAGTTTCTGACAACAGCGTTTCTTAATGTTCTTTCCTAATTTAGCAATACCTAAGGATCGATTGTTATAATTGGGCATCTCATCACATGGGTATCTTTCAATACCCTTGTCATGCTTGAAAAGAATTTGCTTTCCAGATATCATCACAAGCTACAAGACGAATTAAAATGAGATTATTTTTCACCAACTTCCCATAGTGTTCAAACCACACCGTGGGAACGTCTCTCACGACAATGCTTTTTCTGTTGACCAGTTGACAATGAAGAGGTTTTCTGTTTGTGTGTTAAAACAAAAAAATATACAAATAAATTCTACTGATAACCTATTTGTGTCCTTTACAAGATCACAGGGAGAGAGGAGGCTTGGTGGATAAGCGGATTATGGTGTTTTGATTTAAAACCATACATACGTACTTCGCAGATTATTCCGGGTGGTGTAGGATAACACTGCTTTAAGAGAACATGCTCTTGTGATTACTTAAATTGTTTTTATTACATGTTATTATCATTATCAGTGCTGTCTTTTATCACAAATCAAATGCTCTTGAACTAAAAGTAGATTCTTATATCCAAATAAAGTTTTTTACTAGTAAACGCATCTACGTATTATTCCATTGTTTTTTATTTGGCATTGTATGGTGTATGGTCGCAATGTATTTACAAACAGATTAAGCAAATAAGGATATGATTACTCTCATCGCAAGCGCAGAACAAAGTAGAAATATCTGTGTTCCCTGCGGAAAATCAAACCTCAGACCTTCCCGATAAGGCTGAGATGTCTTGCGTACTCGAGGAATTCCTGCTCTTATTTCTTTTTCTCGATTTTTTTGCACCATTTTCTTGTTTTAATTAATTATGCTTTAATGTAACACTATTAATATCTCCACGCCTTGATAAGTAGATATGTGATCACTGATCTTTCTAAAAAGTGATCCGTATTATGGAGATAATGCGCAAACAGCGCTTAAGTGTCGCGATCTTGTAACTAAAAAATCAACATCTATATCTACAAAGATAAAAAGCTTTA
This sequence comes from Pocillopora verrucosa, assembly GCF_036669915.1. Taxonomy (NCBI): domain Eukaryota; kingdom Metazoa; phylum Cnidaria; class Anthozoa; order Scleractinia; family Pocilloporidae; genus Pocillopora; species Pocillopora verrucosa. The sequence goes on from NC_089325.1 coordinate 9,048,086, forward strand.
CACCGAGTATAAAATACTGGAAGGTTCTAATAAGCCATCTGAAAGTAAATGTCACAGTGCGTAGCTCAATGGTGTGGCAAGTACCCTATACGCGCCCATAGACGTATCACTTCAGAGGGTTTATTATTGAAAAAATATTACTTTAAGTCTTGATCGACTTCGTCCATTGTCTGGCTTTAATCTCTCCGCGGAGCTTGGTCTTCCTCGGATCGTCTCTAAAAGATATCTTTGAGGAGTCAAATTCTAGCAAGAGTAAAACAAGGCTTGTTACACTTTGAACCCGAATGTTTCCTAAGGGAAAGTGATTTTAAAGATGAGATGAGTTTCCAAACACAAACCTGTTCATTGTTCCCACCATTTGAGAGCAGCTTTGCGTTCCGCAGATTTAACCCCAGTTACTAGAAAAACACACATAAAAGTAATTTTTAGTCTCGGGGTCTAATACGTTTGGCTAATTGCGTACTTACGAGCAGTCTAGCTTTTAATAATATGAAACACAGTCCAGATTTTTTTTGCGCACCATACAGAAATCGCAGCAGAAAAAAAAGGGTCGCTCCGTATGGGGCAAAAAATGTACCCTTGGTCTTGAATATAACAAAGATCAAGGCTATCTCCTAACTTCGGGATAATTTTATCCATAAACCCACTGTAGAGATGAAAGCAGGATTAGTTAGTGTTCCGGCAGACCTGTCGTCGTGCACACAAGAGGACAGTCAATAAGTACATACTACGATTTTACAGCAATGTTTGACTGACCAGCGTAGACAGAATTTCTCCATCGTCCACCACAGGACTCAAACGAATTTTCAACGTACTCAACAGGATCGTCGGGTTTTCTGCACTTAATGTTACATTCCTTATCATCAGCTCGGCCATACTTGTCAAAAGTATTCCCACAGAAACAAAGATCACCGTTTTGCAGACCAGCGTAAGGAAAACCTCTGTCAGCGCATTGGTCAACACAGTCTTGTTTTGAGGAAAAATGCTGAATTTCATATCCAAGTGCTCGAGGCTGCACCAGGCGGAAGTTGTCATCCAGCGCCTTATCGTCCTTGTAACAGCCAATCATATCTGCAAAGATGACATATTAAACTTTTGACGTATAATGGAATACCTTAACCGTTCATACCGTGTGTGATCAGAGATTCTTCCTATTTATATGTTGAACTGACTTAAAGGTACGCTTTATTTAACGGACAGATACGACGAAACTTCATGGTTTAGTCAGTGCGCAAGTGCAGAACAGCGAAACTTGCCTCGGTATGAAACAGAGACAAATAACAATGTCGGAATTTTTAACCGCAGTTGTAAAGCTCTGTCAGCGTAAAAGACTCACAGGCATGTACAGTTTTACTAAGATGTAGGGGAAAATGGCAAAGGCAAAATATTCCGTTTTTATCAAAAGCACGACTTACCTGGAAGTTAAATCTAAGTGAGGTCAAAAACTAAAACTATATAATCTTTACACAAACTGACAAACGAGATTTGAATGTTTTTTGTAAAGAAGTGAGGCACACTGAAACTAAATAGGTTACCTGGGTTAGTGTCCACAACTTCTATGTAGGAATACGACAAACCTGGTGATTTAAAAAAGGAAACGTATGTGGCACCTGTTATGGTGATAACACTTTTGACTCAATAAGTGGATCTGATCGAGTGTTCTCTTCTGAAATTACACGGTCCTGTTCGCTTCAATGCATCAGAAGATCAACACATATATAACTCAAACATCAGCACTTTCTCAGGATTCTACCTTTTTGAGGTGTTTGTCTCCCAAAAAAATTCGCCTTTATTTCGTAACTTCATGTTTGTATTTTTCAACTAGGTATACAAATCAGGTACCACTTGTTAAAACCTTTTTCTCCAACCTGGTCGCTAAAATGGGCTGTCTGATTTAATTTTGGTAAAAAGCACCGTTTTTAGGATTCGTTAACTCCTTCTTAAATCCAGCACAGTTTTTTAAGTTGTTGAATGGATTAGAGAATGTCGACTAGTTAATTAGGGTTCTGAGACTACTTACCAATTAAAGAGAAGATCCCAAGGACGAAGGCTGAAAAGTATAAAAAGCGTGAAAATTCTGGAATACGTGGAAATAAAAGCATTGACATCTCCAAAGACACATACCTGAAATTCTTCGCAAAAACATTTTGAAGACTTAGGCTTTTCCCACGAGAAATCAAACTTTCCCGTTGGGAAGATTTCCTATCTGTGTCGACTCTATACACTATTAATGATCGCAGGTGAATGACGCGATCTCCACCAATTAGCGCTACGCTAGATTCAATCGTGTTTAACTTAAACAGTTTCCTTATGAGCTAAGTTCATAATATAGAGAGTAAGGAAACGTGTGCAACAAACGAATTGTGACCGCGCGCAAAGGATTTTATGGGGTAGCTCACACTGGACAGTTATTGTCTGGAGTTACGAGCCGTGAAAACTACAGTAAAACTTTTGAAGTGTCCTCTTAAAAAAATAAAAAATAACCTTCAGGGGTCACTGGTTCTAATGATGTGTGGGATTTTTTTGAATCGAACACAATTGATAGAGTGAAAACGTTATAATGAAAATAAGACAACGTGTAAAAATGTGGTCTTAGCTCGGTCAACCTCGCGGGCTCGTCTTCAGGCTACTCACATGAAGAACTAATTATCTTATGGTCATTATTCAACTTTAGATTTTCGCCGGTGGAGAACAGTTGACGGATGTTTTAAAACGAGTAACGGGTATGTAAATGTACCTGCATGTGTTGACACTGAAACATGAAACAATATTTGTTATGACAGTATTCGTGTTGAACATTTAAGCAAAATTTGTCAATAAAAACTGATGTTGTTTTATATAAAAAGCTTTCCGCTAGAAAACGAGATTCGTGACGGTTTTTTGAAGTTGAATACTTGGCTTGTATAGGTGACATGAAGTGGGTACCAACTTTTTAAACCTGCTACTTTGCTTGTGATTCGGCTCTATAATGACGAAACTTTTTTCCGGGCCAAAAGAGTGGAAACCACATTGCCAGGATCTGTTAGTCACCATGCGCGCTTTGCTTTCAATTTTGAGGGTGTTTAACTTACAATGGGTCCATGTATCGTAGTCATGGGAGTTGAAAAGAGAGTATGAACTGTTCATATTTTCTTGGAGTTGATTAACAGATTCAGGTGCCCTGCTGTTATCATTGTATGATGGTGTTTTAAATAAATTTAGGAGCTTTTGGATATTGAAATCATTGTGCATTTGAAGGCTCCTCTCTCTGATTCTTCCCATTTTCCCTTAGAATGACAAACATTTTAGTAGCTCCCCATGATAATTCGATTGTGTTTCCAGATAGCCCAAAGTTTAATTTGTTAATTTCCAAAACCCGTCGCGTAATCGACCCAACAATATACTCAGACCAGCATAATTCGCTTATCACTTCGCTTAGAACTTTCTTTTGTTTTTTTGCAACTGTTGAGCTGTAATGAGACAACATTTTAATTTCAGATTACTCTACATGATAGGGAAAGTCTTTATTACATTCATTGTCATTTTTTATCTTAAAAAAAATATCAAAAGAGAGTTTTATGAACAAAACACAAAGCTAATACCCCTACATAACTAAATGACAGAGTAAATTTCTCGAAGATGGGTTCATAGGTGGAAAAAGGTGTAGTTATTCTTGTACGGCTCCGTTCTGGTAAGACTTATCCGTGGCCGGATAATTAAATGGGGGGTAATACCCATGTTGCATTTGATAATCACTTAACAAGAACCAAGCCACTTCATTTGGCTTGGCACATGTTAACCAACGAACAAAAATTGATTTCCATTTGTTCCTTGCCGGGCCGCTCAAATATCGACCAATTGGGAGGCCATCGTTCCCACTGAAATGAGCATTTAAACAGTCCCGGATGTTCGCCAGGCAGGGGTTTCCCCCAATGTAAATGACTCTAGAGTCTTGGGTGATCTCGTAGACACCAGGCAAGCGAGTAGACTCGTATTTGTCGTTGATGTCAAAACTTCGTAAAGCCGAGGTAAGAGGACGAGCGTTCAAGCGTTCACGGTAGTATTTCATGTTGTTCAAGTCCTCTTCTGTGGCCTGGTAGTCGTATGCATCAACATAAGCCATTTTCTGACCGAAATGCCCTTAAAAATATTTAAAGAAACAGTGAAATTCATTCCATGACAAAAGTACGAGGAAGACAGTAAGTAAAGGATAATAATGGTGACCAAGACTGTGAGAGTAAACGTCAGAAGTTAGTAAAAAAAGGAAGGAATAGAGCTTGTTGCTAATGAAATAAGGAAAAAATGTTTGTAGTCAATTAGAGAAAAGGACCTCGAACAGTCTTCACAGGATTCGCTCTACCATGAACTTAAGCAGGCTTTATTAATAAAGTCATTCTTATGAAATACACCCTCCAGTAAAAGACTTAAAAAGTTCACAGACGTTAACAGTTTCTTTACCTTCCACCTACAAATCAGCCTCAGGCTAAGGATTTTCTCACAAAGCTACGATATTAAAACCTTATTGCATAATGTAATGCATCGAGCAGAGCAACTTGTTCTATTTTATTTTCATAAACCTGTAAAATTGCATATAAATTGTTGCGAAAACTGGAAAATGCAAAAACTTACTTTTACAGTAGTCTCCTTTGATAACACTCAGGTTTATTCTCGTAAATCTTTAACTCCTCGTTCTTCCTTCTGTCAATTTTTCCGTTGAGACGGTTGACGGTTGCAATTGGTTTTGGTGCGTGATTTAAAACCCCATAGATGTGCGCGCGCAATTTTCTTGCAATACATCGACTGATCTCAAGTGTGCAAGATTGGAAACAATCGAAAAGAAAGGCGCATTGGAAAGGAACGTCTTAAATGAGTTCAAATTTTTAACTCGTTCGTAAATGGTCTCCATATGGGTACCTTTGTATCTGTCTACAACAAAGGAAATGCAGGACTCACTTCCATATTAGTTTAGTAACTCTGATTGTTAATCTTGAAGTAGAGTATTCATTAAAAGCGTTTTTCAAACATTCCCCACCAAACTATTGTTTTGTCCAGCGCTCTCTTAGTTTTCTTTAATCAATCTTTGCTTCCTCCTCCTTTCTCTCATAAACTTCAATAGTCTTCTCTTTCCAAAGAGCACTGTTTGCCAGAATATTTTCACGCAAATCAAAGCAATACCCGTGAACAATATCAACAAAAGCCATTCCCCATTAATACTCAATAATATAACAGTTAGAATATATGCCACAAGCAACAAAAAGTCAAACAAAACTCCAACCCGTCTGTTAAAGGTTTGCGTGATTGAAATTTCATCAGCGTGATAATTTTTGGAAGTTTGCAAAACATACAACAATTTTAGTGTTTCGCCCAGGTCATGAAGATTTTTATCCATTTCCGTTTCAAATGACAGAAAAGTTAAAACTTTGTGTATTCGTCTGCAAATCTCTTTTATGAAGAAAGTTTTCTTAAGCTCTTGCCTTACCATAAAATCTAAGGTCGATTTTTCCAATGACGGAGAATCACGGTTCTTTAAGATACTATTACATGATTTTTCTCCCATTGCGTTATTTTCACCGCCGACCGTTGTTCATCAAGTCTACCACAATTATCTTCCTGTGCTGCGGTTACTCAAGAGACGTGTTTTACTTCTGGGATTTAGATAAGTGTGTCGGTGTACGCTGTGTCATAACCTCCCCAAGTTCAGTGTTGTGAAAGAAATCTTACTGGCACTGCGAGTTGGGTTCCTCTGTGGTTGAGTCGTGCAAAAAACTAGATTTAGAGGTTTTCACCTCAAGGAATCAATAATACCGGAATTCCTTAACCGCTGATATTAGGAAAAACGATTGCAGTTTCTATGTCGTGGTAAAGGTTATGTTTATTACGTAATATTATAATCGAATTTCGGTACGGCGCGTGCGCTTCATCGCTGTACTCGATCAGTTTTATCCGGTAGCATTTTGAAGTCAGCATAATTGATTTACATGGATGATTTGATTTAAAGCTATCGTTTCTTTAAATGAAATTTTGGCTCAAACAGAAATTTCCCCTAACTATTGTCGGAAAGGAGAAATTTTAAAATTATGATGCGTACCCATTATGTCACCGGTTAATTGAAAGTAACTTTGTTGCTAGGCCACTGAGATATATTCATTCGCCGCCAGCCTGCGTGAAAAGCTCTCAACTATTTCTAAGAATTTTGAAGAACAAAAACTGTGTTGAGGTATGTACGATTCAGCTGTAACGACAAACTCTCACCACAACAAGACTTTTGTGCTTGTTTTAAGTTTTAAAGGCGTCATTGCAGTTGTAGCGTTTGTAGGATGTAGTAACAACATTAAGATAGAGATTCAGAATTTTTGATATGTTCATCAATGTTTGAAAAAACTCAGAAAGAAAACTGACGTTTACATCCGCGGAAATATTACAGTCTAAAATGATTTTCTGTTTTTTTCTTAATGGCTGAAGTAAATCGAAATGAAGAGATCCGGGCCAGAGACAACGGTCAAGGAAACAGAAGTGGATAAAGATCACTTTAAGGTGATTCGTTTCTACAGAGAAAAAATGAACCAACAGCCTTTACACAGTGCACTCAGAAGCTTTAATATACAAGATGGTGTACGTATGTCTGGAGTTTACGAGATTCATAGAAATAACGAGGTAAGCGTTAGGATCTTTGTAGATTATGGGCTTTTCGGCAACGACTACCTGCATGGAGAGATTTCGAGAGATTGCACGCAAGTTTTACAAAAAAAGCAAACTGTTAAGTTCAGATTAGTTTGTATTTCAATAATAATAATAATAATACCTTACTGAGAAAAAGCCAGCTTCGGAGTAAGGCAGAAAAGGAAAATGTCTGAGATCCCTCCATCTCGATGTTATATGTTATATTGTTTCCTATGATCGACTTGGCATCGGAGTTTTCAAAGCCGTCATGTCTAGCCGGCTTTAGTTCGTCTCCTTCGCAGCTGTTGTGTGGTGTCGTCAAGCAAAATGCTCTTGTTTGGTCCCGTCACGTTGCGAGGGCATGTGTTGCGTGACGTTACCAAATAGCAGTTGCAAAGAAGACACAGCTTTAGCTAGCCCCGTAGAAAGTTGTCATAACGCAGTTGTCTTATGATATCATAACGCAATTTTCACAGATCATCTACATCGGAGGGAACCCTTATTTTAGCAACATCCGGGACTGTCTAAATGCTCATTTTAGCGGAAATGATGGACTTCCTATCGGTCGATATCTTAGCGGCCCTGGAAAGCGACGCTGGAGGAACATTGCTGTGCGATGGTTGACTTGTCTGAACCCCCCTGAAATAGTGTACTTCTTGTTAGAGGATTATCAACTGAGGAATGGCGCGTTACCGATTTATAACAACGCTCCTAGTGTTCAGTCAAGAGATTGGGATTGTGACTGAATTTACCAAGAATCTCTATCTCGTACATCGGGTAGACTTGAGGGTATTTGTCGCTGGGAGCTTTTAAATTCGAAATATCAATAATTTTGACTTCTCATTATTTAACCCGCAGAAATGCCTGAATAAAAGTCATACACTTCGATCTATGGTGTCTTTTGCAGATTTAAATGTTCAGTCCTTATTGTCCCCTTGCTGTTGTAAATGGAATAGGATGAGTGCATTCTTCTGTTTACACCTGATAGTCCATTGTTCTTAAGGTAATTTAGTGTTAACAACTGAGTTGGAAAGCTCTGACGAAGGGCTAACGCTCGAAACATCAGCTTTTTTACCCTTTGCGGTGGCAAATTTACGTTTTCAACTCAGTTGTTAACACTTAATTACCTGCTATACTCTCCCACCGACGCAGCACCACAGTTTCTTTAGAAACTTGCCCATTTATCCATTGTTCATAAGTTTGGCAGTTCACTCTGACTAAAATTTCCATACCAGAAAACTCGCGCACGCCTCAATGATATATCCGCCAGCCAAATTTTCACTTTGTGCAGGCTCAACCGTTACGAAGATATTTCTGCGGGCGCCATTTTCCAAACTCCTCCTTCGCTACGTTGTATTAGTTACCACCACGAATTTTCACGGACCTCCTGATTTCTAGCAGTTTGAAAGAAATGCAGATAGATTTATTTTTCCTGGTGAAAAGTAAGTTCTAGGAGGTTTCTTTTTGGAGATGGATCGGTACGTGCGAGTAAAGAAGATCGGCGAAGGCTCGTTTGGAAAAGCCTTGCTGGTGAAAAAGAAGGCCGATGGAAAGCAGTATGTTATTAAGGAGATCGGCATTTCCAAGGTGATTTTTGTGTCAGATTGAATGTCTAGTATTTGTTGAAAGTGTCTGTAAATGATGAATTTTAATTCTCTTTTAGAAATCTTGGCGGTATCCCAGTATGTACATTCATGTAATTGTTTATGCTCATGTTACAAAATACAGCTCCACTCAACTTCCTTGATGTATATTTTCTAGATGTCACCTAAAGAGAGAGAGGAATCCAGAAAAGAGGTACTGTCTCGGACTTGGTCCAACAAGAACTTTTGTCTCTTATAGATTGCTAGTCTAATGTTCGTCGCATTTTATCAAAATTTAAGTACATGTGGTCTTGTAATTACTGCAGCATCCACTTGAGTTTTTATTTTGATTATTGGTGTACACCGCATGATGAGATTTGAATGCGGATATTTTTCTGCAAACCCTTTAACTAGCGCTTGAAATATGAGGTAACTTAAGATGTTGTGCTTAATTTCATTTAAAGTAAATGCCGTGCATGAAGTTAACATTTTTATGAATCCTTCAAGGAAAAAAAAAAAAAAAAGACAAACATAAAGTGAGGAAACAGAGAATATTTTCATGTGATATTTAATAATTGAACTGAAAATTAGCAATGGCTTGGTCATCAAACAAGACAAGAAAAATACTTATTTAAATAATTTTTTTTCAAAGGTGAAAGTCTTGGCTCAGTTGAAACACCCAAACATTGTGTCATACCAAGAGTCATTTGAAGGTAAGGGTTGCCCTGTTTACATAATCAAACATATTTAAACACATATTTGTTGCAGCAGTTTTATGAACAAGAAATAAAAATCTCACCACAGAGTTCCTCCAAAAAATATTTCTGAGACCTGTTTGAGCTACTGCTGATGCAAGTTGCCTTATTAATGTGAACTATTTATTGCAAATTAGGTCATTTACTCTAAGTTATTGTGAAAAAAGGTAGAGAAAATAAAAGATCACATTCATGATAGGATTTAAGACTCAAATTCACACCTCTTTTATTGATTTGTTATTTCTTTTCTCCAGAAAATGGAAACCTGTACATTGTTATGGACTACTGTGAAGCAGGTATTTAATAGAGTAAATAGTATGCACAATTCTAGATTTTAAAGAGTGGTCAAATTGGAATTTGGATCATTTGATTTTTATGAGGTGAGGGAAACTGGAGAACTTACAGGAACACTTATCACCAAAAAATGAGAAACAGCAGTAAACTCAACCCATCCGATACTACATCTGGGAATGGAACCCAGGCTACAGCTGTTGAAAAAAGGGCTCTCATCTCTGCACCATCCCTATGCACCTTAATGTAATTTAATAATAAATTAATTTATTTTCGACAATATATATAATTTCTTGATGAAGTGCATTCTGCCTTGTGAGGTCTTGTTTGCCAATTTACCTTTGGGATATCCTTTGAATCTAAGATTCCTAAGAAATGTGGTACAGCTGTTGAGGTAAAGATAACTAAAAGAATGTTTGTTTCAAATGTTAACTTCTGATACTGACTATAAATTTGCAGGTGACTTGTATAAAAAGATTAATGGCCAGCGAGGAATACAGCTGCCTGAAGAACAGGTAGAATTGTACATAAGCATTTTGAAGTGTTCTCCCAAATTGTTTCTTTGTCAACAAGGATGTTTTTGCTGTTAATTCAGTTTGAATCCAATTTTATTTTATTCCAGGTTTTAGACTACTTTGTACAGATATGCCTTGGCTTGAAACATGTACATGATAGAAAAATTCTTCACAGGGATTTAAAATCACAGGTTTGTCTTATAACTTTATTATTTTTGAATGACTAATGTGCAAACAAATGTGATACTACCAGCATTTAACACCTGAAAATCCTAAACTTGCTGTTTTTGTGTTATTCACTCTGTGTTTTACCTTACAGAACATATTTTTAACAAAGAATGGAATAGTCAAGCTTGGAGATTTTGGAATTGCAAGGGTTTTACATAGGTAATAAGGTTTTAATGAGGTTATGTAGCAAGTTTTTATGTTTTTTTTTATATTACTTGTTTATTACTTTCTAATATTTTCAAACCTGAGTTTGTCCAATGGTGACTTCACAATTGAGTTGAGCTTGGTTTTCAATGATTCCTAATTTGTTTCTCTTTCAGCACCATGGAGCTTGCCCGCACCTGTATTGGTACACCATATTATTTGTCCCCAGAAATCTGTGAAAACAAACCTTACAATAATAAAAGGTGAGCCTATATTTCCCTAAAACTGTAGTCAAAGGGTACTGTGCTAGTATTACCAGTGTCAATTTGACTGTTCATGAAATGATGATTATTACAAATATTGATTCGATTTTTTAACCAATTTCAAAATTTTCATGCAGTGATATCTGGTCACTTGGATGTGTTCTCTATGAGTTGTTGACCCTCAAACATGCTGTGAGTATTTTCTTCACTTTGCCTTTTACAAAATGAATGACTTCCAGTATTTGTGTACATACACCTTTCCTCCATGGTTTCAACCAGTGAAGTATGAAAACATTTTCATTCAATGCTGGTGATTCTAAAGAAAAATGTTTTTAATTGCAGTTTGAAGCAGGAAATATGAAGAACTTGGTTATAAAAATAATAAGGTATGGAGTATTGTTCATGGTATGTGATGAAATTTTTCTGCTGGTATAAGTAGTCAATTGATGACCAACCGGTTGCAACTTTGGACCTAGATTATTTGTTCATAGCTTGCTAGCATGGCTGTATCACTAAACTGAGTTTTATTTACTAAATAACAGTTCATCATGTTTTAAGTATTTGGACTTATTCAAAAAGTACAAATTTGGTGAAGTAATGATCCTTTGATTTTCAATTCAAGTTGTAAGTTTTTTGTGATCTTTACTGGTTTTTGTTTATTTTCATAGAGGGTCATACCCACCCATCCCCTACAAGTACAGTGCTGACATCAGAGGCTTGGTTGCACAGTTGCTAAAACGAAATGCTCAGTATGTGCTAGATCTAGTGATTATTTAATTTAACTATTTATAGGAATGGCTTTGTTATGAGAATTTTATTAGTGTTTTAATTGTTAACCCTTGAGGACCTAAGAGTGACTAGCATCTAATTTCTCCCTTAAATTTCACCCCTGAATCAAACACAAAAGTCATGAGAATAAAGGAGATGATCACCAACTAAAGCAGCTCTTGATTGTGAAACAAATTCTCCTTGTCAGCCTCTTTGGAAATCTATGGAGAACAGTATGGAGAATATGCATACTGATGTTAGGGTGTAAAGGGTTAAAAGATGTTGTATGCAATAAATTTTACTGATTTCTCCTTGTAACTTGCAGTGATCGCCCATCAATTAACTCAATCCTGAAGAAGCCATTCATACAAAAAAGAATTGAGAAATTTTTGTCTCAGGAGGTTGGTCATTGAAGTCAATTTGATGAAATTAATGCTTTCTCCCCTTAAATTCTAAGGTTACTTGGGATTTATGATCAAACTTTATGGTTGAATGATCTGTCAGTAGCTTTGTGAAACTAGGTTCACCTTTATTTTGTAACATGATTTACTAGTGGTTGTAAGGACTTTTGTCAACTAGTTTTTGACCTGCTTGCTTTTTTCAAAACATATTTTTAGAAAATGGCAGAAGAGTTTAGCCACACTGTAATTCATCGTAAGCCTTTGGGTGTGCTTGGCCAGCAGCGGATGGCACCCAAGCCTGTCATTAAACCTGCTCCAGGTCAGTTGCTTTGATGCCACAGTTTGGAGACATGATGTCATGCTCCATGTTATCCATCTGGCTTATGCATGAATACTTTAACTTATGGCTGTATCATAAAAGTTAGTAGTTATAACCTGTTGGGGGAGCCTTGCTGTTATTGATTCACTCCTCTGTTAAAATGTTTTCTTTCACCACAAATCCTGAATATTTTCAGTGCCACAAAAGTACAGTAACCCAAAGGCCAAGTATGGAGTTTCTGTTGCAAAGAAGAAGCCTCCAGTTAAGTAAGATTTAATTCTATTCAACCTTCAATTTAGGCATTATTTTAACCTTTTTTTATATTGATAAAAACTTTGAAAATGTATTTTGCTTTCAGGAAGCCTGGTTCTGGAGAAGCTGCCAAGAAACCACCTTCCAGACCAAGCAGTGCTGCACAAGAGAAACCTGTTGACAAGAAAAAAGAGCTAGATGCTCGTGAAAGAAGACGCAAGGACTTGATGCAGAATCAGGTAAGGTTAAACCTTGTGCCAGGTCATGAAAAGTGATAACAAATAACCCAACAATAACAGATAATTTCATTATGTGTGGTTTTGTTGTTTTACTGATGCAGGATCAGATGTACCAGGATTACATGAAGAAGGTTCAACAACAGAGATGGGAACGTCAACAGGTGATCAAACTGTGCACCATGAATAAAAACAAACACTGATGCTCAAATCTCTTTGAGTGCAATGAAGAATTTGAAGTTTATTTATACTCCCACTTGCTTCCAGAAAACATTGACATGATGGTTACTTCATTTTACAGCGTGATCAGATTAACAGAGCTAGAGAGCAGGCTTGGAAAAACACTCTCCTGGTTGGGCTTAGTCCAGAGGTGAATATCCTGATTTTGTTCTGAATGTAATGGTATGCCAGTGTTGTACATTTGTAAGAGTCAGTAGTTATGTAGCACTCTTGAGCAACAAGAGGTACAGTGTACATGTTTCATGAAATATTAAATGAGACATTACACAATTTTATTGTCCTTCATTTGATCAGTTTAGCTGAGATTGATGCTTCATTATTTGCCTTTCCATTCTTTTATCAGTTTTGTATCATTCATCCTATGGCATAAGAATCCCTGTCCATATCAAAATTTTCATCACAGCCATTCATGAAAAATTCAGTTCCTCAGAAACTTTTTAAGACAAATCTCTTGTTTTCAGGGGTGCGATATTGAGGCATGCCTCTATAAACTTCAAGACAATTGTCTTCAATCCTGTTTTGCTCTAAATACTTGTGTCCAATTGATTGACTTGATTCTTCTTAAGCAAGACACTCTCTCCTCAGTGGTATGAGGGCATCTTTCAGTCAGATTTAAAATTAAAATGAACTGTTTTAAAACATTTGAATTTATTGGAGCTTAAACCTAGCAGGTGACTTATGTACTATTGTTTGTGCTCTGGTACTGCTTTTGTACAAATCCTTAAAATAAAATAAATAATAAATAAATTAAATGACTTTTGAAGGTTAAAACTATTTATTTCCTGTCTAGTCTAACAAAGAATTGCTGCAGATATTTCCCAAGTTTTTTTCTGTATTGATGGTCATTTTAAGCAAATAAACACTAATTTAATAAATAGATGGAGAAATCAATAGATAAATAAATAATTGAAAAAGTTACTATGAATGAACAAAAAAGGATCAAATACCGGTAATTAAAACTTTTATGATGGATTATAGAAAGATCCAGTAGTAAAATGCTTCTGTTTACTAAGTTGTCTACCTGTCCATGGAAGATGATATCATGAGAAAGAATCCATCTAATGACAATGTTTTCATGTTCCATTCAAACCTAGATAACAAATATCTGACAAAACTTGAAAATTGTTAATTTTTTTAGAAAGCAAAAAAGCCTGCAGCTCCATCTGCTGGTGTAAAACCAAGTCAACCAGATGTCATTGTGAGTACCAAGTTAATGATTTCAGCACTCCTATGGCTGGTCGTGAACATGTGAATCTATTTTATATTTTATTAGCACAGATGTGTTAGTTTCAAACGTACTTACACACTTATGTAACTTTATTTTATCTCCAATTTGCAAGTTCCATGTTATGATACAGGCTGTATACTTCTAGTTTTGTGGGTTTTATGTAATGAGTGTGCTCTGAAACTTTGGTCTTGAACAGAATTCTGAACTCTTGTAAGAAAAGGTTTTTGGAAAATTAGAACGTCCTTCTGCAAATGGTCGTTTGATGTGACAGAATGTATTCAGGCTGTTACAGGAATTTGGAACATGAATGTAGTTCACAGTTAAGCCTTCATCTTCTGGTAGTTTTTTGAGAATTTATTTGCAGCATTTCCATGGATACTTGTGATAGATAATAACTTGTGGTTTTTCATTTAGAACAAGCAGCCACAGGCGATGCAGAAATATCAAGAAAAAGCTGGAGACAAGGAATTCAAAGAGAACAAACCAGCAAGACCCTATTCAGCAGATAATCGGAACAGACAACCAAATGTAGCAGTCAAAGGGGCTGGTCGACCTGTGTCTGCTAATGAAGCTAACAGAGCACCAGCTGCTAATCCTGTAAACCTGGCATGGAATGCAGCCAAACAAGGACAGGTCGATAGGTGAGTGAAGCGAAAAAGGGTGTGGTTCATAGGATACAGGTTAAGGTGCGCCTCAAGGAATAATAATGTATAAAGACTTCGTAACAGTGACTGTATAGAATTGCGGAAAATCCAGAAGAGAACGGGAGGTCTTGACTTATCAAAGACTGAGTCATGCTGTGGTTGTACCTTTGACTTACCTAGGTCAAAGGTGTTTTAAAAACTATGCACTCGGTCCTATGGAGAGCAGTTTATGTGGTGGAGGGATAGGTTTTACGATAGTCACACATGAGCTGCACGAGACACAGAGTTAGTGAAGGAAAGACTGTGAAAGCCTTTTAATTTGTTTTTTTTCATTTCATGTTTGTTGAATAGAGCGCAAGGAGCTGGGGCAGCAGAGCGAGCTCGTGTGTTGGAAGAATTCTGGAACAGAAAGAGAGATGCACAGAGAAACAGAGCGAGGGGACAGGTAAGATGGGAGAGAAATAAAGAACTGAGGGGACAGGTAAGATGGGTCAGAGGGAAAGAACAAAAGAACCGAGGGGGGTAGGGAAGATGGGTCAGAGGGAAAGAATAAAAGAACCGAGGGGGGGTAGGGAAAATGGGTCAGAGGGAAAGAATAAAAGAACTGAGGGGACAGGTGAGATGGGTCAGAGGGAAAGAATAAAAGAACTGAGGGGACAGGTAAGATGGGTCAGAGGGAAAGAATAAAAGAACTGAGGGGACAGGTAAGATGGGTCAGAGGGAAAGAATAAAAGAACTGAGGGGACAGGTAAGATGGGTCAGAGGGAAAGAATAAAAGAACTGAGGGGACAGGTGAGATGGGTCAGAGGGAAAGAATAAAAGAACTGAGGGGACAGGTAAGATGGGTCAGAGGGAAAGAATAAAAGAACTGAGGGGACAGGTGAGATGGGTCAGAGGGAAAGAATAAAAGAACTGAGGGGACAGGTAAGATGGGTCAGAGGGAAAGAATAAAAGAACTGAGGGCGTGAGACAAGCTTCAAATGTAGTCATGCTAATATATAGATTTAGCCAAGCCTAAAAGTAGCACCTTGTACGGTCGGTCGTACAGTTTCAAGTCCAAATTTTTTCGGCTTGATGGGTTACTACTATTTTGTATAATTATAGGGCTACGCTCTGCGAGCTCCGCTATGATTGTACAATGTGCTTCTTCTAACACATTTTTTTCTTCCCTTCATAGAATTTTAATGCACTCCCCGATCACTACCCGCCAGGTTAGTTTGAAAAATACTAATCATGTACTTCTGTTCTTTGTAAAATTTGCTCGCCCTCAGAAATCCAATATGGAGTTTTTGAATATTTCTTCTTAGGTAATGTTGCTCAGAAGAAAGATGGTCTGCCTGCTAAGGACGCAAAGGAAAAGGTTTGTATTGAAACATATCCGTATAAAGTATCCGTGAAAAAGGTGAAAAGATGAAAAGTTGGATATGTGAATGTGTTTCTCTACTGACGCCCTTCCGTACTTAGGACTGCAGCTGGTGAGACATTGGAAATGACCGCAGTGATTTGTTAATTAGAAGGGGTAAAGCCTCCTGTTAAAGACACGCCGTGAATTGTTGTGAAGTGAACTGTATCTTTATCTTGCTCTCTGTAGGAATATCTTTCGCGTTTGGAAGCTATTCGACGCCAAAACTTTCATGAACGAAAAGAAATACAAAGAAGAATGGCAGGAGTGCGAGCACCAAAGGAAGTACCACCGGCACAGGTGAGCAATGGAGTTTTAACGACTGAAATTATCGTCTGCGGTGCGAACAGCTATTAACAAAAAAAACGGTGATTCGTTTTTCATCATAGAAAGAGAATGTGATGATTCATGGAGACCCACGTTATGATCCTGTCGCCAGGAAAAAGAAAATCGCTGATTTAAAGGTAAAAATCAACCCATTGTTTCGAAGCTGGTAACGCGTGTAGAAGGTTTCCTTGCTCGTGCTTAGCGCTTAGAACACGTTGTTTCTCTAGATAGGTACTACTCGTGTGTTTTCCTTGACTCTCGTTTCTGTTTAATAGCTACTCTCTTTTCCCTTCATTTTATAAAACCAGGCGATCGCATTAGAACGCACGAGTGTAAAGTGTCTTTCACTGACCTTGTTTACTTATTTTCGCCTGTTTACATCAAGGCTCAAGCAGAAGATCGTGCTACGATGTTGCGGGCTCAACTTGAACAGAGAAAGAAAACGATTCTAGCTAGAATTAATAAAGAAGGCAAAGAAAGACTGGAAAAGGTTTGGAATTTTCTTCAGTTTGCCATCATTTTTTAAGGGTTACTTGTGTTTTATGTCACTAATGTATAAATCTTGACTGTCTTGTTTGTAGGAAAATCAAAGACAGGATCCTGATAAAAGGTATTTCGCTTGTTTTGAGCCACTTTAGTTTGATAATTCGTTTGATCTGCAGATTATCTTACGTAGATTTGAGGAAATTCGTTGCGATAGTGTACTGGAGATTTCAGTGGAATATGATAACGATAAAAATAAAATCCACCTCATGCTATCACGCAAGTGAAGGGCCATAGTCTTGATTGCTTCTCTGTGACGCTCTTTTACAGGCCGCTCCCTGCTTTGGCAAAGTATGAAAGACCAGCAGGTATAATTTCATTGCAATTCTGATGATTGTTGTTTTGTATTTCCTCCGTGTATATGTAACCTGGTTCTGTAACGGTTTAAGTTTAATCTAATGGCTTGAATTGTCACAGAGCCCGCGCCAAAGCCAGCGGTTGCCCCTGTGGGTCTTGAGACAGCTTTAAAAGAAGTAGGAGCCACAATGCTGTTCAGATCAAATTCAGAGGTAAACTACCAAATCTTTTGCCAGGATCATCTTGTCCAATTGCAACTTAATTTTGTAACATATTCTCTTATTTTTCATTTCTTCTTTTTCAGAATGATCTTCGTAAGATGACAGAAGAAGACAAGAAGGAGCCCCTTGCACCGCGAAAGGCCTGGGGAGATATTCCTTTCCAACCACGTATCCTACCATTAGAGGTGACATCATCGGCGATGGAAGGTGAGAAGTGATTTTGCAGACCTGTTGACTGGAGGGTCAGTTCAAAAGTTGGCCTCCTTCCTCTGCTCTCAGGCTAATCAGGTTACGCACCACTGTCCTCTTTGGCGCTTGGTCGGAGCAAGACTAACTGCCGATGATCAATTAAGTGTTCCATTCCTCACTAACGTAGAAATAAGCAACTTTCAGTGCATGAAGCTTGTTAATTCCTCTCTTTCTCGCTTTTCCAGCAACCAGTGCAGGCGATGCAGTAATGAAACCAGCAGCGGATGCCGCCAGGAAGCAATGGGGAAAACCACAAATGACAGAAATCATCTCGGCTTTGGGTAACGCCAAGCTCCAAACTGCAACAACAGCCATAGGAGGAGCTGATGAACAAGATGCGGCAAAGAAGGCTTCAACAGCTGTTGTCACACAATCACCTGCTGGCTCTTCAGTCTCTGCGATGGGCACAACTGTCACGGTACAAAGCCCCACTGTACCTCCCTTGTTAGGAGTAACAGTGGTGAAATCGCCCACCTCAAAGTCTCCACAAACTGTTATTGTCAAAAAGGATAAGAGTGATGAGATGCCTGAGGCAGCGAGCTCCAAAGGAGGGGCCACAATTACCATATCTGGAACAACAGAAGATGAACATAAAAAATCTCCTGTATTGGACACGATCTCCGAGGGAACCGGAGAGGGTGACATCAACAAAGACAACGGTACTGTAAAAGCGGAGAATTCAGATGATTTGAAATTAGAAGAGGTGAAGAGTGTCCCCCAGGAAAAGGTCCTCGAAACTTCGCCTGAGAAGGTCGAACCGAAGAGTCCGGTAAAGGCCTGGGGAGGGGAAAAGGCCACTACACCAACTGATGGTAGGTTCTAGACCCCCAAGTCAAAACATAGATTTTCTTGTTATTTTAAACCATGTCAAAACAGAGTAATTGAGTACAAAGTCAGTATTTAGTTAAATAGTTATTACTTGGATAAGTGACTTACCTAACTTGCTGTCTATTTTCGCTATGTTCAAGGTGCTTTCAAACAAAAATCTCCCCGCAGTGCCTGGGTAGACGATGATAAGAGAGCTGCCTATCAACAGTTCTTGATGGCGTCACGCGAGCGTGCTGGCGCAGAATCTGAGTCACACAATGAATCACACGATGAAAAATCTGCGTCACGCGCCCAAGCCGAACAGGAACCAAAAGAAGCTCTGTTTAAACGAGTTAATAGGAAGGAAGAAAGGAAGGAAACAAGATCAGAGGATCTGGAAGTACAAGATATTTCGGTTGACGACTCGTAAGTTTGCAGCACTCAGCTTACAATTTAGTTATATTGTCCAGTTTTAAGACCTGATGATTTGTTCTGTGATGAAGAGCACAGTCCTGGTTGAAAGCTTCGCCACTCAGAATCCATTGGACATCTCAGCATATTAACTGTTTCACATTATTGTGTGTTTGAATTTAGATCATTCCATACGGCTGATGGGTCACCAAACAAATCAATGCGGGCTGCAGAGCTACAAACAGGAATTTATGATACGAATTTTACAGTAAGTAATTACATCTTCTATCTTAGGGCCGTCGTCGATCTCTCACACATCTAATCGAAGCTTTTTTTCGGATTATTTTTCGGATATTTCTCTGTCATCCTGGGTATTGTGGGCTGCTGTAGTGGAAATTACACGATTGACAATATTTATGCTTATTCTGTCGCAGAGGCTACGAACTTGCTCTTTACCCGACTTGAGGATGTTGTTTAAGACCGCTACCTCCGGACGTACACAGACTTCAGATGAGGAGCAGGGGGAGACAGATGAGGATGAACACGGAGACGAAGAGGAAAATGCTGATGAGCAAGGAGATCTAGAAGGGGACGAAGAACTTGACGGAGGGAATGAAGAGCATGATGATGGTGACGACGAGGATGATGACGATAACGAGGATGATGACGAAGACGATGACGAAGACGAAGAACTTAATGTTGGCAGGTTTGCGCGTGTGAAAAGAAAATGTCTTTCAATGCATTTGCAGGGTATTTGTAGTAGCCTTACCTTACTGTTCTTTTTTAGAGAACAAGAGGTGATGAATGTGTTATTATTTGCTCAGTTATTCACGAATTCCTCCTTATATTTTAAAAATATCATTTTTTGGGTGTTTTATTTTGCCTATTCGGCTTTTGGAACGTGGTTTGATTTCGATCCAAAACTTTTTGAGGATATAACATCCCCTAACGACTAATTCCTTAACTTAAGTTTGTAGGACCAACTGTTTTCGTATCTTTATAGTCTTATAATACATATAAGAAGCGAAGCTTGTAATTATTTCACAATTTAGTTACTCGGTCATTTTATGATCTTTCCTCAGCGACGAAGATGAAAATGAGGAATTCGAGGATATGTTGAATTCCATGAGAGACGTACTTGTAAGCACTGGTAAGATTTAAGTATATAATTTCTTCATTTTGTCATTAGCCCTTCACACCCATGATAGATCACATGACTTTCTTACTATGTACTTCTCCCTAGGACGATCTCCTTCACCCATCAAGAGCATGCGTGGAACTGATAACAGTTTGGACTGGGATCACTGCGCGGACACGCAGTCTCCAAAAGGTGAAATTTTCAATCACCCGTTCCCCTTTTATTGGAATATTTTTTCTTAGAAAAAATTGTTCCCTGGTCATTCCCTTCATAAGTGTCCACTGACCAACAGCCAGGATCTAGCTGGTGCAGGTTACATAGACACGCAACCTCGTTTCCAAGCCATTTTTCCAATCGAAGGAGGAAGTGGGTGAAACTATGGCTCTCTCAAGTAATATGAAAACGAACCCCTCTTTGGAAGACTGATTCGTGATTTTAATCATGCAAGTTTTTGTTATCTATTTCTCTAAATAGACGATGATAGCGACGGAGTGGAACTAGAACGATCGTCATCTGAGTTATCCAATCTGAATGAGGACTGGGACTCAGGTATGGAGGATCAAATCGAAATTCCTTGATATGAAAACTACCATATAGATTGGAGGGCAAAGAATGTTTGGTAAACTTTTTGTTGTTGTCCAACCTCCCTCTGTTCCTGTATAGCAAGTTGTATCGTAGATTGTTGTGCATCATGACTGATCGTTTTTTTCATCAGGTGACGACGACGATGACGAAGACTCAGCCATGCAGGAGGCGCGAGATAAGAAGCGTCAGGAAGAAGAAGAGAGTTTGTTTCAAAGACTGGAAGAGTCACGTCTGATGCTTGAACAGGAACTAGGAATTGACAGATTTCTACGCGTCTACAAGTTTCTCCAGGTACAAAGATGTGTCCAATTATTTTTTAAAAAAGGAAACATGAGTCTCGTACATAGGAGTCCTCTCAGTGTTACCTTTTCAGTGTGAATAGCTCGTCCTCTCTTTTGGATTTCAAGCCGTGCTCCACTTGATATAAAGAGAATAACTTTCACATCGATCTTTGAGTATTACATCGACTGAATTTGTCTCTCGACAGTCTGTCCAAGAAAACGAAGACGATAGCGCGGAGATCGGCACTGCAGGCGAGATCAGTGAACTGCTAGGAGACAAAGAGCATCTGTATCCCAAAATACTTTACCTTGTCATAGCAGACTCGGCCTACACTGAGGGTATGACCTCTTATATTTGAACTTAACGTCTAGTATTTTATAAATTCCTTAGGCATCTTCCCAAATCATGCTCTACCTCAGGCAAAAATCAGTTTAAAGCCTCTCACAATTTTATGTCGGTATTGTTATAAATTGTGAGGAGTTCTTCGCTTTCTCTCTCTCTTATTTGCAGTGATCTTTAATCTTTTTTATCTTCATTTGCAGATAACCAATGAAGCACGCCTGCTGCCCTTATCAGTAAATTATATTTAGCTCCGAATGAAAAGAACATGGACAATGTTTGAGCCTAAGTTTCACCTCTAGGAGAGAATTCAGGTTGCATAGAGTGTTTAGTAAGCGATAAAATGGCTTTGATTGGCGGTACATCTTCTATATTTGTTCATAGGAGAGTTACGACCTTGGTCTTATACTGAGTGCTACTAACAAAAGCAAGAAAGCGATCAAAATATGTCAATTTGAAAAAGTGCTGATCGCTGGGTGTGAGTAGAGTAGTGAGATACGGAAGGTAGGCACCTTAACACAGAATCTAGACCACATTTACTTTGCCATGACTATTGCTAAAACCATCAGTTGAAATGAAAAACAACTAAATAATCACAGAAAATTGTCTCTTTGACTTAATATCTTATATCATTGCAGATACTAAAAAATTATTTTCAAAATGTAAATTTTTCACATCTAAAGATTTTGATTATTATTTTTTTGGTCACTAAGCTACCTTCACAAATCGTAAGTTACGCAGGCGTAATTTGTTGTTGATTGAATTTCCCTTGGATTGAATGCCAGTAGTTGATAAGGTGCATAATTCCATATTTTAACGTGCAAGTTTTGTTACCCTGACAAATAACTTCATTTTTGTCTTATTTAGTGTTAGTTCTCAAATTAAGTGCGAGATTTCCCTCAGGTGTAGGCGCACAAGGGTTTTATTCTCGCAAATGCCAAGTGTGTTCTGGCTAAAGTTTATCAGTTAAGTCGTTCTCTACTTTCAAACTGGAATAGTAGTAAATTATTGCCTAATGAAAGCTTTTTCTGAAAAAGAGAAATGGGCGAGCAAGGGAAAAAAGTGGCTTACTTCCCCATGTCTCCTGACAGAGAGCTCCACAGAGGCTAATATAATTAAAAGTGTGATAATAAATGTTGGCAATGTACTTCAACTGAATTTGCCTTTTTCTTTAATCAGACCCTTTTATCTGAACTTTGGTTAGATCAATCATTTGACTCTACCATCAACCATTAATCTGCAATAAGGCGTTAACTTCTGTTGTGAAAAGCGAAATTCGAAGGTTGGCGACAGAGGAAAAAAGGGAAGACTTATTTTAATCCTTTTATCAAGGGTTTGACTTGCGCCAGTAAACTACTGTCGCTCTAGCTTATATAATGCAAGAAGAATGGAACGAGTCATGGCAGGTTTCTAACCTTTTAAACGACACGGCAATAAAAGACTGCTGTATTAAACTTCCTTTTCATTTACCTTGCATGTATTAACTCGAAACAAGGAGTGAAAGCGAAGGATGAGAGTTGACCTCGGATTCCGAATACGAGGTCAATTTACATAATGAAGTGAAGCAGATATCCCACGGGAGGGTTTAATTTAATTTCGGTAGTTTCCAATCTAAATTTAAAAACTTTCGTAAATTCGAGATTTTTATCTCCTCCGTCATTGCTGGGGACATTGATTTTTGGTCTCACCCTTCTTGACGTTGATAACAACAGGAGCAGTTTTCTGTCCTCTCACAGTGACCGAGGGCATCTGTTCTTTGTGGCTCTCCTGTGAAACACAAATAAATACATTGCAAACAATACCAGTAATTGTGGGGGAGAAAGATACACGCCTTGTCGTTTTACTAGATTTTTTAACGGCGTCAATACTCGCTAGTGGCATTAAAATCAGCTAATGCCAAGATACTCGGGCTTTTATACCTAGGATATGTATACAAGAGATTTTGCAACAGTGACAACCATTTAGGAACACTTATTATACTGGTGTCGCGTATGCTACAGGACAGGCACCGGGCACCAGGCACCAGGCACCAGGCACACTTAACTCGGATTTCAATGTAACTGTAACCAGCATCAAGTTAGTTTACCTCAGGTTGAGAATTTTCTTTCAAGAGCCCTCCATAGTCCGGTGCATTGTCATGCATGCTTTGAGTTTCTGATAAATCGATGTCATCCGTTTCAGTTTGAAAGCGCACCATCGGCTTTCTTTTAAATTCTACCTTACTTTTGGCCTCGTTTTCGACGTCATTACTTGATAAAGGCAATTTCCGTGGCACATTGCTGGTAATTAAACTTTCTGCAGTAGATTCAACTTGTAAAGGAAAAGTCACATCGCTGCCTCGTTGCTTTTTGTCGCTTGTTGTGTCAAGAGTGTTAACCAGAACAACAGGAGGTTTTAAAATTGAGGGTTCTAGTTTCGCAACCTTTGCATTAATTGACACGGTATTTTCTTGTCCTTTCTTTATGAGTGCTGATGTTCTGGTATTTTTTGAATTGGCCCCACTGAGCAAAATGGCGGATTTTGTTTTCCTGAGACCAGACGAGGTGGATGTTTGAGAGACATTTTGAGGGTCTTTTTGGGAATCTTGAAAACAAGAGGAAAAAAAAGAGAGAAAAAGTAAATATTGAGCGAAAAGTTGACCTTCTCTTGTCACCCAAGACCAGAGAAACGTTGGAAAATTTGTTTCCTGCTTTTTCCCGCTTGTTGAAATGGGAGAAATTATCTCCTCCTCTCTGTCGTTTTCGTTCTCTTTCATCTTTTACTCCTCCACATCCCTCAACTCACTCCTCAAATGAATCCTTCGACTGTGTGTTTCAATTTAATCTGTAGGTGACTAAAGCAGATTTATCTTTGGCGACAATACTTACGGCTCTGCAGCTTCAGTCGTAAGTCGTCAATTTTCAACCTAAGCTTGATATTTTCACCGTTCAGTCGCTCGACATTAGACTCGGACACATGCAGTTGATGTTCAGTGTGACGAAGTCTGTCAGTTTCGGATAACTGAAGTAATGTTTTTGTCTGCAATTCTTTATTCAGTGCTGCCAAGGCTTTCCTAAAGACAAAGTATAAAACGAAGAATCAGGTAAAGAGCAGGGAACTCCATCCTTACACAACTCCCCCCCTCCCCCCATTTAGATTGTCAGAATATAAGATATTTCTGACTCGAGATTAGTAGGCCATTCGACTTCACTCTGGTAGCTGTCTTGTATAAGGTCTACATTCAGGGTTATGAGATAAACTACTCCGTGCAAGCTACACATAAGCTTACTTGGAATCTTCAAGCTGTAACTGAAGAAAGTTCACGTAGTCCTTCTTGTCTCCAAACTCCGAGAATGCGTCGTGAAACTCCATCAAACGGCTGCTTATGTTGCGCTCTTCCTGAAGGACAAAAGATCAGGGAAACACGCGGTTGGTGAGTAACTTATAGGAGCAATATATGATTTAGAATCAGAAACCAAAATTAACGTAACAACGGCTAATTAGGACAAAGGTAAAAACTACAAGGAGCCAATAAGCCTCCAAACTTGCCACGTGACGAGCAAGCGACCAAGACATAATTATTGTATAGGAAAATCACGGAGCAACAATTGAAGTGACTGATACCAAACGCCATAAGCTAAGGGAGATAAAGAGTACTACCTTCTGCTTCTCTAGACTTGATATCTTTGTGTTCAACATCTTCACCTCGCCTTCTTTCTGCACCAATGCCTGGGTGAGCCTTTGGATCTGTGAGGCGTCTGCATGACAGCTCTTGACTTGGAGCAGAGTCGCTACTTGATTCTGTAAAGAAAAAATGTTTTTGTTTCCTGGGTTTATTTTTACCTTTTCGTCAAATAAATTAATTTCCCTGGTAAAACAGGGTTAGCTTGTGCAATGATTTTCCTTTCAAAAACTTTTTGTTACCTTCAGTCTCTGTAGATGTTGTTTCGTCATGTTGTGCACTTTCATCGCACCCTCGTGTCGGGCTCGTAGACTGCCATATTTCTTCTCAAGTTCCAATCGCTGGTCCTCAACCTGTAAACAGCAGGTACGTTCAGGCCAACTTACACCTTGATTGACAAATAAGTGGCGATGACTAAAGAACAGCTGAAGTTACACAAAGCCACAACATACCTCTCCAAAGAGAGAATTTCCTTGTTTTCCAAAGTTTCTCCTGGCATTGTCTGCCTTTAGGTTTTCAAGTTCAGCTTTTAACTCGCCTGCTTCGTTGCGAGCTTCCTGTTAAAGTTATACAAAATACAAGGTTTTTGTCACAGCTCATTCCTTTTGGGGTGGATTATACTGCATCTGCGGAGAGAGCGTGCAGATCGTTGACAAATGAATTTTACTTCTTCGCCATCCCCCTCCCCCCCCCCGCGAAAGTGTTCTGTCGAGTGGTTGGTTAATTTCTGATTTGCATATTCGGCTATTCAATAATTAGCTTGAATAAATTAACTCGTTAGTTGCGATTTTTCCTTCGATCATCTCCCATCCACACCACTTGCGTGCTTCGATCGTACTCAGGATTTGCCTAAGCGAAAAAAATTGTTTTCACCCTAGACCTATAAATTGTCTTACCTGTAAACAGTTAAACCAGGTTTGCCCTTGTCGAGCCTTCTCTTGGAGTTCTTCCTCAAGATGCTCAACTCTTTCCTTCAGTACGTTTCTGTCGAATAAAATTCTCTCCTGACTATCTTTCAAATCGGCCAGCTTCATGGTCAAAGTATCCCTCTCTTCTGAGAGCTCGGAGGCAAGATGGATGTACTCTTCAATACTCTCTAATCGTGATCGTCCTTTGTGTTGCAGTTCTTCGCTGCTTCGGCGAGCAGCTTGTAGCATCTCATCCTGCTTCTTAATCTTTTCTTGCAGCTGAATTTCTACCAGCGTGTGCTTGCTGATATCGTTTTGCAGAGATTCTATTTCTTTTCTCAGTTCACAGATCTTTTTTTCTGTTGTCATCTGTTGAGATTTTTCTTTCGCTTCGAATTCCTTTTGAAGCTTTACCTTCAAGTCGTCCAATTCATGGGCATGGTTTGAGTTGGTTCGAACTTCTGTCTCAAGTCTGGATCGCAAAGAATAATTCTCTTGCTTTAGTTCCTATGAAGAAAATAAATTCATAGAGAACATTTTTCTTCAAACTAAGTGCTTACAGGAATGAATATTACAGCGTACCTCAAGATTCCCTAACGTTGTTATGTAGTCGTTGTTCACTTCTTCAAGTTTTCTTTCCAATTCCTGGTTATTTTCGAGCAAATTCTTCCCAATCTCTCCTGCCAATTGTCCATCCTGCTGCAAGCTTTCGTTTTCTTCTTTTAAACGGATTATTTCCTCTTTGAAAAAATATATTTCGTTATCCATGATTGCAAAAATACGGCTTTAAGTGCAGATCGAGAATGTTTACGAGGGGTAAATTTCAAATTTCGCTGGAGACGACTTGGGATCCAAATGCTAAGGCTGTGATTGGCTGCTTCGTCGATTTAAATCAATCAAAGGCCAATCAAATAACATAATTTGCTATCATGGGCTCAAATAAAGTCAGCGGAAATCCAAGATAAACAAAAATGGCGGACCAATCTATAGAGCGAGCTAGCGAAACTCATGATATTTTGAATGGGTAAACTGTGAACTTGGAAAAGATAAAAAGGATAATTGATGTAATCAAAATGAGTATTGCTGAGAAGATTTTTAGGCAGGGAAGTCCTATAACCGGAAAACTACTCGCAAAATCGCTATTTTTGAGGAGATGTTTCACGTCATTTGGTTATTGCAAGGTCACAGAGTTTCTCACTAAAAGAACATGGTGCAACCTTCGGCACAATTTTCTTGTAAAGGAAACACTTCAGAACAGAAAGTAAGATGACGATGGTAAAAGTGTATCCTCTGAATCCTCTGTTTCATGTAAATGTTGGTTTCTCACTGTTGAATAGCTTATCCACAGTTGAATGGTTAAAGGATGTTTTCAATAATCTTTTAGTGGCATTACATGGAGTCAATTTCGAAGAATCTGCAGTCAGTCAACAAACCATGGAATGCCTACCCAGGTAAGAAAAGGATCTCTTCGAATTTGTGTCGTAGGTTTGATTTACTGAAGCCATTTCAAATCAGATCTCTTAGAAGTTATGATATGTGATGTCTTTTGTAATTTTCTTGTTAGGATACAATTGATATGTCTATGTTTCCAGTGTCAAGAGTTAAAAATTTTAGCATTATTGCTCATATTGACCATGGAAAAAGTACTTTAGCTGACAGACTTCTTGAAATGACTGGTAAGTAACAAGTGTATTGTAAATATTCAGACTACATGCATGCAATAAGTGTTTTGTGTTGTATATTACTTTAAAAGTCAGAAAACTATGAATGCTGGAAATATCTTATGAGCTCATTCTGCATGAGGAATCCTAACAATAGCACAAATTTGTGTCTGGTTTGTGTACATTGTGATCTCCATATGATTGGTCATTTGCAAGATGCATTCCAGACACATTTCAGCTGTGTGTGGTTCTCTGAGTTTAACAGAAAAACATCTTGATATGGGACTCTCCATGGGAAAACGGACACTAGCACTTGTCCGTTAAACAGCCTAGAAAAATGGTTTTAAATGGGATACTAAACAGCCAACTCAAGTGTTTAAACGGTTTCCATAATCGCCTAAACGGATGGCAAAAAATTTAAACGGTTGACCAAAGTCCAAAAATGAATAGCTTAGGCCTTCAAATGGTTGACCAAAAATAAAAATGGATTGCATGAAACGTTAAATGGTTTACCAAAGTCCCAAACCGGATAGCTAAAACAGTGCTAAATGGTTGACCAAAAATAAAAACAGTTGGCTCAAAACATTAAACGGTTGACCAAAGGTCTGAAAAAGTGGATAGCTTAAACCAAACGGAGCACTAAAAATTAATTTAAAACAGTTGTGGTTGAGCTTGCGAGATCTTTGCAGATTAACTTTCCGAGCGCTAAGGGATAATTATCTTGAAGCGAAAACATTGAGCATAATAACTTGAAAAATAATAACTAGGATATACTTGTGCATTTTATTTCTGGGTTAAGTCTATTGCCGTTTTCATGTGACATTCATGAAGTAAGTGCAATTTACCAAGAATGGTTTCGCTGCCAAATATCCTGAATGGTCACTGAGAGAAAGTCATAATCTCTTCCTTTGTTTATTCTGACTTATTATTATTGAAAATGAACTTTTTGTTTTGAAATCAGGTACAATTTCAAAAGACAATGTCAATAAGCAAGTGCTGGATAAACTTCAAGTGGAGAGGGAGAGAGGAATAACAGTTAAAGCTCAGACTGCGTCATTAATTTTTGATTATGAAGGAGAAACATACTTGTTAAACCTTGTTGATACACCAGTGAGTGTAAATACGTGTACAATAGATTGACTTTGATAATAAACCACTATGTCAGATATTAGGCTTGTTAGTGTAACAAGATCAAATTAGTGAATAATTTCTTCCTGTCTTAGGGACATGTGGATTTTAGCTATGAAGTGTCCAGATCTTTAGCTGCTTGTCAGGGTGTTATTTTACTGGTTGACTCAGCTCAGGTACAGTACCTCATCTTTCCTTGTTACATGAAGCATCTTTCTTATTACTTAGGTGCTCTGTAGGAGGCCTGAGTTTCAAATATGCTGTTGTGTGGTGTGAGTCACAAGTGGCCATCAAGACCGAACAGGCTTGCTTGAGTCCTATGGGTGTTAATTTGCATAGAACAAGTTAAATGACTCAATGGTTACTTCTAGTGAAGGCTGATTTGTTGGAAGTCCAGGTGTTGAAAGTGAGAGTGAATACTGCGATCATGACAGGACGGATAATGCATGCACTGTAAGTACCTCCCGTTGTTCCATACAAAGCCTTAGAAAAGTTTTCTAAGGCTTTGTATGGGACAACAGGAGGTACTTACAGTGCATGCGTTTTCCGTCCTGTCATGTCTAAATGGCTCAAGAAACACACAAATACACATGCTGTCTCTGTTAGGTCCACATGAAAAGATGTTGTGTGTGTTTATAAAAAAATTGGTCTGTAGGCTTCATTACAGATCAGTTTTAAATGGAAAATGGTGTACTCATCAACAATCATTCAACTGCCATGTCAAATAATGCTATCTATTGATGCAAAATACTTTGATTGAAATAATTCTTCAAAGTGGGCTTCATCTAATTTCAAGGGTGTAGTGTAGGGAAACCAAGTTGCATAGAATTGTTTGCTGATATTTTGCCATTGCAAGCTTCTTGAGTATGTACATGTATATGAATCTATTGTTATTGATAATGAACTCTCAGAAAACGTACCAATTATTTTTTTATTCATGCAGGGTGTCCAGGCACAGACAGTATCAAATTTTTTCCTAGCATTTGATAAGGATTTACATATAATCCCAGTACTCAACAAGGTACATGATTGTATGTCACAGTCACGATTTAACATTTTCAGATACAGTACTTTTTAATCCTGATTTAGTTGCAAACAATGTTGTAATTTTTTTCTTTTGAAGATTGATATGAAGACTGCTGATCCTGACAATGTCTCAAAACAAATGGAAAAATTGTTTGATGTCAAACAGAATGAGATTTTAAGAGTAAGTTAACAAATATGTAGATAATGAGCACAATTACTTTCAAAGGCTCTTCAATTCCTAAGATATGATCAATCATTCTCCCTTAGAGCTGCTGGAAATTCTCTCAAAAATTAAGCCGATAGAATTTCATATTATTTCAAGGTAACACTTTCTCACCAGTATTCTTCTTTATTCTCAACATCTATTTGCTGATTAATGCTTTTAAGTTGAGTGAAGAGGTTAATTGTCAATCAGCTCTCGGAGTTAGAAATTAATGTTAAATCTTTTATGTATTGTAAATGACACTTGAGGATAAAACTGTTGCACAGGAAATAGAAAAGAGAAATATTTGAAATTCTGGCTTAGCACCATTTCAGCTGTCCTCTCTAATGTTTTCTTTCATGTATGGTATTATGCTAGATCTCTGCAAAAACAGGAGTTGGAGTGGACACTGTTCTGAAAGAAATTATTGAAAAATTACCATGGTGAGTTACAACTAAAGGAAAATATTTCAAATTTCAAATGATCACCCTTGAAACAAAATTTAAAATAGATATTTCTTGTGATAAGAGTATCTCAACAACCATTAACTAGAGGAACTTCGTCATTGAGGCTTTTATTCAATAGACTTTGA
This sequence comes from Pocillopora verrucosa, assembly GCF_036669915.1. Lineage (NCBI taxonomy): Eukaryota > Metazoa > Cnidaria > Anthozoa > Scleractinia > Pocilloporidae > Pocillopora > Pocillopora verrucosa. Next base: position 9,078,371 of record NC_089325.1, read on the forward strand.
AAACTGAAAACTAAAACTTGCAGTCAACACTGTAAGATGAGGTTATTAAATTGTAGTCCTTGTAGTCCTCAGGGTGAGGTGTCAGCCCCCCTGAAAGCTCTTCTGTTTGACTCCTGGTATGATCAGTACAGAGGAGTGATCTGCCTTGTTGCTGTTCTTGATGGATCACTGAAAAAGGGTAGGATCACTTACTTAATACCATTAGAGGCAATGTTTAATATTAAAATAATTAATACCAGATAATTTATGAAGTAAAGATCTCTGAGGAATGACTGCTGTAGTGAGACTTAATAATCAATAGTATCAAACTTTTTCTTTGTTCATTTATACACATTGTCCAATTTTTGTTAATTTTTTTAACAATGTGGTTTTTTAAAGTAATCTCTGCTGTAACAGAACAGACTTCTTGAACTGCTGATGTACCATTTTCTCTTCCATCTCTTATCCTACAGGAGATGATGTCATGTCTGCCTACACACAACAGAAATATGAAGTCTTGGATATTGGAATAATGCACCCAGGGGAGATCTCTACTGGTGCTCTGTAAGTTTAATTTTTAACACCAATTTATATATTTAGGAGAAAGTTTTCCCCAGAGAATTGCAAACCTGAACCTACTACTTGTAAGTTAGAGGTGCCAGTTTCTGTCCAGTGGTATGCTTGTAAACAGCTGACGTAAATAATCTCCTTCAGTCTGCTTGGATCTAACAATGATTTGTTTCATTTGGTTGTACAGCCTCACTAGCTTTTGTTCTGTTGAGGGAAAACATAGACATATTATTTTTTAAGAAAATAGAATCAATTATTTCCAAACTTTCCCTTGAGCCTCATTAATCAAGACTGAATGTAATTCACTGCTATAACATGTACTGTATGTGCCTTGTCTTATTTAACAGGGTAGTACCCTGTAAATTAAAATGCATAATTCATATTGACTTGTTCTGCTTCCAGATTTGCTGGTCAAGTAGGATTTGTTGTTTGTGGAATTAGGAACAGTAAAGATGCTCAGATTGGTGATACATTTTTCCACCCTCATGCACCTGTTGAACCACTGCAAGGATTTAAACCAATGAACTCCATGGTTAGTTGATTCTGAACATTTTTCATTCTTTCACATTCAACTCTTGTGTTATTCTCTTGAGGCAAACTTTTCTCACCAGACTCATTTTCCTCCTTGTGTTCTTTGTAGGTGTTTGCCGGTGTGTACCCTGTAGATCAGTCAGAACATCTCTACTTAAGATCTGCAATTGAAAAGCTCACACTCAATGATGCTAGTGTCTCAGTTCACCCAGATAGTTGGTACGAATAGAAGTTGCAATTTTGTGAATCATTTTGTAAATGTTGTCTACAGGATGTATGATGTAGTTAATCTAGTTCGATGTATTTTTAGCATGCAAATCTGATGTTTGATCATGTTTTTATGTGTACAGGATTAAATGCACAATGTCCTAATGCTATTTGTGTAACTTTGTGAGATGATACTTTGGTACAGAAAAGTTATGTAACAAGGGCCATCTCTTAAGCTATCCAGAAATACAATGAAAATGCTGTGTGGTTCCCATGGGATCATCACATGTTCAATTTGCTTGTATATCATTATTACCTGATATAATGTTACAAAAAAAATTGTGAATGATGAGATCTTCATAGAGAGCATAAATTCTCCTTTTCAATTATGAAATGTGGTATTCAGCTGAAAGTTTTTCTCTTTCCTATTGTACCTCATAGTCTGGCTCTGGGTCAAGGATGGCGTCTGGGTTTTCTCGGCTTGTTACACATGGATGTCTTTAAACAGCGGTTGGAGCAGGTTTGTATGATTGGTATAGGGGGGCACCTGAATTAATTGGGTGTAACCCCTCCCAGAAGGGATTGCACAAGAAAAGTGTCTTTTGTGATATTTGTCCATCAATTTGAAGTGAAGACATCTCACTTAATGACGGCCACATCTCCTATCTGAATTTTTTAGCCATCACTGAGTTTTCCAATTGTTTTCCATTTCAGGAATATGATGCAAGTATCATCATTACTGCTCCAAATGTTCCTTACAAAGGTGCATAACTGTAGTTTATTATTTACTATGAAGGATAGAATGGTATTCAGGGGCAGGATAGCCATTAGTGGATCTTGAAATCAATATAAATGAAGATGATTTTTGGTATCAAGATCTCGGCTTAAACGTGAGTCCTCTACCACATGCTTATAGAGAGAATATTGGGTAAATGTACATTAATCATAATTCATGTCTGGAGGACAACCAGGACAGGGAAATACTTTTGAATTTATCTTGATTTTTTTTCCACATTTTGTTTTACAGCAATTTTGAAAAAGGATGATGTTGAGGTGATGATTCTGAACCCTTTGGAGGTAAGCTGCTGTTTGATACAACAAACTAGCTAAACTGAAAATGTCTGTCTTTGTGAGTTTTCTTTTTCATGACTACATTTTGTTGGTTTTCTTGTTGTTGCTTTTTTTCTGTTAACTTGGCAGCACTGCTTGCTACTACATCGTCTTTGAAACGTTTTGACCAGAATAATTCGGTGAAAGGTAAAATTTCATGTATTGAATCATTTTTGTTTGTAGCTCCCAGAGCCCTCTCAAGTGCACTCGTATTTGGAGCCTTATGTAATGGGTACGATTGTGTTCCCTGAAGAGTGTATGGGCAAAATGTTAAGTCTTTGCGAGGTGAGTTGTGTGGGATTAACTGATTGTGTAATATGTCTTATTTTCCCCTCTCCTCCCCATATGGGATGCTATTACCGTTGAAGTAGCACAGGTTACCACCCCTGCCCTCCCTTGAAAAACCTGGCTGTTCTAATTTGTCTATTTTTATTTTTTTACTTCCAGAGCAGGCGCGGTGAGCAGCAAGAAGTACTTTACATCGACGAGTCACGTGTCATGCTGAAATACTTGCTTCCGCTGAATGAAGTTATCGTGGACTTCTACGATGATCTCAAATCCAAGTCATCTGGCTATGCAAGGTTTGTCTTGGATTGTGAAGAGTTGTTACCATGGTTACTCTTGGTTCGCACTCGTCAGTGTGAAAGTAAAACCGCGGGATAAGAGGCTGAAAACTGATTGTTGGTTTTCTTCTTTTCAATTTATTTTAGCTTTGATTATGAAGATGTTGGATACAGAGAAACAAACGTTGTTCGGGTAGGGCTAAGCTGAAATTTTACTTTTTAATATTTTGTAGATTTTGCTAAAAAGTAGTCGACTATTTAGCGGTACAATGATTCCTTATTTACAATTGACATAACTTTTTTCTCAAGGTATAATTTTTTTTACATGTTTCGTGGTTGTTTGTACAGATGGATATCTTGATAAATGGTCATGCTGTTGACGCCCTAAGCTGTATAGTTCACAAAGACAAAGCCTTACAATCAGGACGGTCCATTTGCGCTAAACTGAAGGACGTCATACCCAGGTGAATATGGTGACATAGTTTTGGCCCTCTTTCATCATACAAGCCGGTTAGTGCTTAAAGACAGAAATTTGTTGTGATAGTGGCCATAAGATCCCAGAGAGCTCTGAATGGTTACCACGGTCACGCTTAAGCTTTTTTGCGCGTGCGCTCACAGTTTTCCGCTTGTTAAGGATGACGTGCCTTCTCGGACATTTCTGCGCCCTGCCGGAATGTCAGTTTAGGGTTTTTATTGGTTAATTTTGTCAGTGTCCATCGTTGTCGCAGCGATTCAAAGTAAGATGTGAATTAGCGCGCTACTACTCATCAGATATTCTATTTAGTATTGATCGGAAGTTTGGATATCATCAATTAATGCTTTCTTTTATGGCACAGGCAACTATTTGAAATTGTTATTCAAGCTTCAGTGAGAGGAAAAATCACATCAAGAGAAACGTAAGTTCCGGTTCTTTAAATAACTATTGAGAGAGTCAGATCCGTAACGTTGTGCTTTCCGAAAGCAAGGCATTACCTGATGATATTTAGATACACCAGCCGAGTTGGAAATGCAGGGATAAATTAGTCCCCTATTTTTCTCTTTTTCTCAAGAATAAAGCCCTTAAGAAAGGATGTCACTGCAAAATGCGTAAGTATTGACTCTTGATTAATATTTAGCTCCGGTTGTTTCTTTGAGTCTTTAGTGCCTTTCAATTTTTTTGTGTCATTTTTGCACAGATGAGAAGATCATAATTTTTTTCTGATGTTTTTGTTACCTTTTTGTTAATTTTTGCCCAACTGGGTCATTTTTTTTTAAAAGTTTTAACTCTTTAACTTGTTTCCGTTCATGGTAATTTTTTTAGTTTTGACCTCTGAGATTAGCCTGTTTGTTTTTTCTAATTGATGTAAGTACAGTAATTGTTTTTTCTTTCTAGTATGGTGGTGATGTGACAAGGAAAATGAAACTACTTCGGCAGCAAAAGGAAGGAAAAAAGAAGATGAAAAGGATCGGAAAAGTGGACATACCACACCATGCCTTTCTGAGTGTTTTAAAAAGATGACGATGACCTATGGACACTTCGTTGGCGTTATATAAATCCGCATCCCTTGATTGGCTGAAAAAACCATCTCTGTGAACTGCTGATTAAAAAATTAATATGGAAGCGTTCCTCGCAGTAATGAACACTACTTAAACAGTACTGAAACTTAGGCTAGACAGAAATTCAGGCCGGACAAAAATTCAGGCCTGTACGGGCTTGTTAGTTCATGGGTTCAAATCCCGTACAGGCCTGATTTATTTATTCATCACTTCGCAGGTTTATTACGAACCAACATAATGACCAGTTCCCAGTTGCCTTGTTAGCTCAGTTGGTGAAGTACTGTACTACACCGGTATCGCAGAAGTCATGGGTTCAAATCTCGTACAGGCCTGAATTTTTTTTCCAGGCGTTAATTTCACTAAGATCGCTCCCAAATTCAATACCATCTCCATAACGCATCTATTCAAGGATTTTCAGTCGACTAGATGGAATTTTATTGAGTAATAACTCATTATATTAAATTAATTAAAAAAAAATGAAATTGTTTTTAACTCTCCTTAGAATAGGACCAGTGTCACGATTGGGCATGCGCGCAGAAATACATCAAACTTGAGAAAATAACGTGTGTTTGAAAAGAATCATCCACGGATGGCAAAGATAGAGAACGATAGAACTCCACAACCAGTTCAGTTCAACTACAGAACCTTGCAAACATTTGCCAAGGTTTTTTTGCGTGACTGAGCATGTGCCACGGTGACACTGTTCCTTAAATTCGTTTTGTTTTGTCGCCAGCTTTTGTCAGTCAGGGAGTTAACGCGTGCTTTGATGTTGTCTTTAGCCGCTCACCTAGACATTTTTCGCCTGCGCAGAAACGCTGTAAGTGACTTTTTGGAAGATATACGACTATTGCGAGGTAATTTTAGACTTTGGCTCCCTTTTCCACAGGAAGCCCAAGGTATAAGAAATTTTAGGCCCCAAAGAGGTGCTATTAGTTGGAAACATGTTTCTCTTTCATAAATGATGGGCCTACTTATCGTTTAACGAGTGATCATATGGCTGCAAGGTCTACCGAAAACCGAATTCGACGGCTTCTTTTTAGGTCGTAAGGTTGAGTATTGAACTGGTAGGTGAGTAGTGTAGGACAGCAACCTGTTCGTCTGTAAATCTCACCACCCGTGATAAACACACCTATTCTCAAAGACAAAAGACAACTTGCACCATCGTTAAGCTAGCCTTCATTACGTTCTTAGCTTTGAATTTTACATCAACACGAGAATTCGACATGCCTCGAAGTATTGTCAAGTACTTTCTGATGCTGTGTATTGTCGTAGCATTTGGGATTCTAGTCTTGATTTTTGATCGCCTAATATTTGCATTCAGTGGTCTTCACAACTTTGGTTTGGCTGATGAATCGAAGGCTTTTTACGCAAGTAAAAATTCAGAGAAAAATTTATTGTTGATAACCACGGCAAACTTGGTCGGCAAGGTTCTTCCTGCTAATTCTGTTCGCTCGGAGCGGCTGAAGACTAAAGAGCGTAGGGAAACAAACGAATTGTTTTTGAAAAACAACGGGTCGGCAGCCGCGAACAAAAACCTTCGGCAGAAGCTTCCTGAGGAAAAAGCGCTGGAAAATTTTCAAAATGACTGGTGTCGAATGCAGCGAGCTCGTTTGGAGTGGAAAGATGTTCTTCGTCCATGTTGGAATTCAACTGTTTGGGGGGCGCCAAGCAGGTTTGGAATCAATCAAATGAGTGATCCACAAAAGAGTTATATTTCACAATGGGATATTAAACCGTCCGGCGACTTTAGCCGATTTTTTATTCAGTCGGTGTCAGTTAACAATGAATTGAAGACAATTGGGGGAGATTCTTGGAGAATTCACCTTCATGGGCCCTCGTCTTTAGCTCCAACAGTCATCGACCTTAATAACGGAAGCTATGAGGTTTTATTTCTTATGCTCGAGGAAGGTGAATACGAAGCAAAAATATTCCTGGATTACAGCCTCTGTCATGGCTTCAAAGACCCACCTCCACATTGGTTTAGGAAAGGTAACAAACGGATACCAATTGTTTTATGCACATTACCCTCTATAAGATCTTCGCTCTCGTGACCTTAAAGAGGCTCTGTCAGGCCATTAGTTTGCACACTGAGCTCTTTCACTTTAACATATAGGTGTTAGGTCGCAGATTAGACCCTATTGTAACAGATACGAAGCAGAACGCGTGGTGTTAAGCCGGAATTGGTCTCTTACTGTTGTGTTTTATTACCAAACAGAATTTCGTTGATTCCAAACTAGGGAAGGGGGGAGGGTGAGGGTTTATTGTCAGTCCTCTTACAACTGTGTTACAACCGTTACAAGTCTCTTCTGCTCTTTCAACATTAAAGCTTACTCATATTTAAGGCAAAGGAATAAATTACAATTTTCTGTTCCATAAGGATGTTTATTATGCATGGGTTAGTGATTTCAGCTGTTTAGATCAAATGAAGTCCCGAGTTGTTTGTGAATGAAAAAAAAATTTTCTTTGAAAAGATCATATAAAAAAAAGAACCTCCGGCCAGGAAAGAACGCTTCAATAAATGAGTAAACAGATAGTATATGTGATCGAATTTGCATCCCGAAGACGAAAACGGAGAACAAAAGGTTTGAAAATATGACAAAGATAAGAAAAGGAACCAAGTTTTGATGAGTTCAGCAAAATCACGAATTTGTGACTTGGAGATGTAAGGTGTGAGGTATTTACAGCCTAAAACAAACTGAGGTTCTCTCATCCGAAGGTGAAAATAATACTCCTGAAAAAACTCTGACAGCTACACAAATACAGGGTATATCTTTCCTTGGCACAGTTTAAATTGAAAGAAAGACTAATTGTTCCCCGAACTACTGTTCGTCCAAAAGATTAAGACAGTACAGTCTTACATCTTATTTACGATCTTATAGTGCAGCAAAGTTGCTTGATCTTATCAAGCCTTATTTTATTATTATCATGATTAAATGTATCACTAGAGTACGTCACCAAGTGAAATGAGTATTGAATAATTCATACGCCACACCCTTTAATTAAGCCCTTAATTGTCCCATAAATTATATGATGAATAAACCTTAACTTAAGAGATATGTTGATAAATAGAGCCAATAACCCTAAATAACCTTACGCTTGATAAAGGTTATTTTTGTGACTTTTTTAAAATTCTCCTACAGTTTGATGCGTGGTGCAATTTCCGCTTCGATCGTATTGTATTATCGAGTCACGTCTTGCAGTATTTCTTAGATTATTGAGGCTACAGTGCTGAGAAACATTTCTTAGGCCAAACTTTGGACCCCACCCGTCAGGAATTCCTGAATGCGCCTCTGCGCAATTCGGCTTGATACAAACGTCGTAAGTTGACCTTCTTCACCTCCAGTTCCGTGGTCCAGTTCCGCGGTCCAGTTCTACAATTCCAATTTGTTTTTCTCCTGCACCAGAAGTCTAGTACGTCATCTACTTTTTTAATTTTTCTCTTTCAGGTAATCCACAAGGTAAAAACCAACCCAACGGCATCTTAAAGGGGGACAGGCCATTCCTGATCGCTCCATTTCGGGGGAAAGAAAAAGTGAAATTTACTGTTCCTCCATCGAAAAACAACCAGAGCCACAGTGAGTAGAAAGAGATAAGAGCTCTTCTCATTTGATGTTTGCCTATTATTTCATTGTTCCGGAAGAGATAAAATCGAATTGATCAAGTTCTTTTAGGGAGTGTGTGTCAATTAATCCATTAATTGACACATTAAATCAATCAAGTCGTCCATCCTCTGCTTTCTCTAATTTTGTGGCGTTACGTGGCCACAGGGAATGTCTTAGAAATTCTGCGACGTGGGTAGGAGGAAAAAAAAAACAAATCTGCAACGTTGTTTTTCGATGTTGAATCTCGCCTTCTGATTAAATCAACAGAGAGAAAGCTAATGAAGAAAAATGATTTTCATTATCATTGTTTTAAGTAATTCAACTATTACCTCGATCCATAGTCGAAACTTTGGTGAAAAAAGTTTCCACAAAAGATTCCAGCTTCCGTCAATATACATGTGACTCGTCATGTGGAACTTTCCTCTGGGATGGTTTTGGTCGATGGGTGAACGGCCGATGGAAGCCTTACATCAAAGGTACTTTGTATTGAAACATAAAACTAAATATATTGATATTATTACCTGTTTGCTCTTTTTCTTTCCTCCTTCTCATTCTCTCTGACTGCAACATCTGCGACATCACGGAAGAAGTGGTAAGCTTAACTTGATGGTTTCCGCGCCAATTAACTGCTAATCGGAGGGGGGGGGGGATCATAAGATATTACAGAGCCTGGTGGGAATCAGGTAAATTTTTTCGTGACACAACCTCCCCTCCCCCGATGGCAGGTCCCTTGGTGGATCTTTAGACGAGAGGTCTGGGTTCTAGCTCTGGTCGTGTCTTTATGTTGTGTTCTTGGGAGAATATTGCTACTGAGACCACTGCAGGCTCTGACGATGAACGCTACTTATTCCGAATGATGATTGTTTCTGTCATCTTGTATGTGATATAGAACTTATGTTTTTTCTAAAACCTTTAGATACCATACACAAAGACAGACGCAATAAAGAAGGAATGTTCTTTTCGTTCGGAGACTCGATCTCGAACGCTTTTATGAGCTCACTGACGTCCGGTCCATACAGTGGGCTTTGTAAAGCGGTCTTTGGAAGTTGCCAGAGTGTCTATCACTGGGTGTATGATATGCAGGGGTACTGGGGCGATGGCGTGAAATCACCAAGGGAACCGGTACCAGATGGACGGGATTACGACCATGAGCGAGTTATAAGTGACGTCAAAAAAGTAAGCCCCACCCCAGGCACTGTGACAGGAAATCATGACCAAGTTTGTTGTTTGCGCATTTCCGTTAATTGTATTCAGAAATAAACAAAAAGAATCACAACAGCCAATAGGAACTCAAAGTAAAACAATTAAATTGCTTGTAGCGCGATAAAACTTGAGTATCCTCCGCGATTGGTTTTAGCCTTGGATCTGATCTGACTGGTTGAGATAGTGGCGCAAGGCATTTTGGCCTATTATTGGCAAAAAGAAGTAAAGCGAAACCACTCAATTGAAAATTTCTTTACTTTACATTCTACATTGAATAGCTCATACTCTTCGTGCAATTAAGAGCTGTTTGAATAATTTCCAATTTTGACTTAAATGTTTTGGTAGGGAATATCATTTTACTACGAAATTCCTCGTATTTGCGTATTTATTCGTACAAGTTGTTGCTACATACTCGGCTCACAAATCACAATTCTTTCAAATGTACTATCATTTCACTTTTCCCTTTTAGACGCTTTATAATCAAGCTATGACTGAAAAGAGTGTTCTTTTGATGAACATGGGCATACATTTTGCTGCTGCAGTGAACTTCACAAATTACAGACGACTTATCGATGATCTAATAAGACTTGTTACTGAAGGCAAAGGACAGCCAAAGCTTCACAATGAAAGTACAACAGACATTTTTAAGGGCAGATTTATATGGAAGACCTCTACTGCTCTGAACAGAGAGCGTTTTCCGAATCCTCACAAAGACGTTCGTCGATTTTTAACTTTCCAGCGCGTGTTGCTCTACAATGCGTATGCCACTTCTGCTATGTGCCGCGCTGGTATTGACGTCATCGACGTTTATCCAATCAGCGATTCGTATCCAGCTGGTACTATTTCACTGACGGACCCAGTTCACTACGGTGGTCACGTGTTTAGGGACGTGGAAGCATTATTATATAAGGTGTTCAGTCCGCAGGATTCTTAGGGTCTTGGGGTAAGGAGGGGGGGTGGGGTGGGGAGGCGTGCTTGCTGTGTTTGTTGAGTTATCTCGCTTGTTACTACACACGTTCCATCTTTATTTTTTAAATAACATAATTAAAAAAAACAAAGAAATACTATATGCTATTTTCTATGTTGAATGTCAATAATGGGACTCTTTGGGTGTCTCTGGCGCTCTCCTCCTCCTCAAGAAAAGTTTAACTCTACGTTTTCAATCCACTCATTCAAATTAATTAGTTTTTTAACTGACTGTTGTGAGACGAACATTTTGGGATGTGAGCCAGAGACCGTTGATTTAATATAACTATTAAGTTTAAATTACTTGTGTATTGTCTCAGTCACTTTTCAAAGCTTTCTTATGTTTCCACACTTCAAGGGTCTGGATCTAGTTTAACTACGGGCGGATAGACACAATCGTTTCCAGTTTATCCACCTAGATCTCCGCCGAAGTTACTCAATTAAAGGCTGGAAGAGATTGTGAGCCAGCAATCTCGTAAAGCGGCTATTATGTCGGTCTTGTTTGAGTTTTTTGGCGTTCATCGAGGGAAAAAAATTCACCACTCCTTAATGAGGCTTTTGGGGGCCTAAATATACACAGTGCAACAGATATTCCAAATAAATGTAAACTGGTTGTTAATCCCGACTGACAGGAAGTGGACCAGTTGGTTACTTTGAGAGTGCAGCTGAGGTGTTGAATTCAAAGTAACGGAGAATATCGCAATTTTTAAGCGATTTTAGCTTTTTTATCGTATTTTATCTGCTAATTTTATCATATGTTCCATATTTTTTTGGTGAAGTGCACGCGATCATTACGTCAAGTAGCATGCGCAATATAAGCTAATAAATTATTGCTATTATTATTTTTTTTATTATTGCTATTATTATTATTTTTATTATTATTATTTAAAAATAAAAACGTTGAGTGGTAGCGTGGGAACCTGGACCTGAAAGAGATAACCGGGCTTAAGATCCAGCACTCTAACCACTCGAGAACACTGTCTCCTAACTTATTGTAATAATGTAATAACTTTATAATAAATTTGTCGTAAATCATGTTCAGGTGTCAGGTGGAGATCCGCTGCTTGTTAATTCTCTTTGTCCTCGTTAGGCAGAGGATGAGTTCTAACTGTTAAGAACAAGCAATGTTTCAAATTAAAACCGTACAGGAGAGCACGTTCTCAAGAGGGGAATATGGTTTAACCTTTGCTCATGCTATAATTAGTTTGTTCAGACTGTTTCTTTCGGGCTATAGCTTTGTGCGGCGTATTTGCGACAATTGCCTCCTGAAACGCTCTCCTGAGGACCAAAGACATAGATATTTTCTTTCCAAATAATAGGAGACACCATGCATGGCAATAGAAAAATTACTTCTTAAGATCCGTCCAGATCACGGCCAGGGGTATCTAAGATTCCCTGAGAGAGTATACCAGGCAAATTGATCTTTCTGGAACCCCCTAATGCAACCCGCTAGTTCTCACCACTAAAACTTTTAGCACCCATCAAAGAAAATTCAGGTATCAGATAGGCCTAATCATCTATCCTCGTCATAATAAATCTTAAAGTTATGGTCTTCTAACCAGCACAAGACGAACTGGGAGGTGATTATTACACCTCATCCTTTTCCTGCCAGTAAAGGAAGCGGTCGGACTTACCATGACGATGGTAATGGTAAACCCTTATGATGATGAGTGGAACAAAAATCGCAGCAGCCAGTGCAATTCCGGTCACGGCACCTGGTGGTAAGGATTTCTTCGACGCTACAATCAATCGAAAAAATTAAGTTTTAAATTTTGCAATATAATTCACTATTTTTAAAGATATTTACTAGGTCTTTTGCTTGGAACTAGTCACTGGAAGAGCAAATTATTCAAACGATTTCTTCAGCGATTAGGGGTCAGGTTACAAGTCGACCGCTGAAGGTTACCATAATCCAGGATATTCCACGCAAAGAAAATTCACAGGGTACTTACTACTTCTCTCTCCCGATTCATTTGCAATTTTCAGTACAAATGTCGTCGCCGGTTGACTTGTCGATATTGCTGGTCTGGGAAAAGATACTGAATATTCCGCTTCAAATCCCCGATCAACTGTTTCTCCAGGATGGAACATCACAAACATTTGGTTTCCAGACGAGAACTGAGGCTGATTCCAGGTTGACCCCTGACAAAATCGCCTCAGCAAAGGCGAACTTATTGACCCACCATCATAAAGCTCCACATAAGAACAAGAATCTGAACAAGTACTGGCTGAACACTCACTTAACACAAAGTCAGTAAACGTAAACATTACAATTTTTTCAGCTGGCGCGGTAATGTTCCAGGTACAATTTCTGGACGCGGTGTAGTTACTCTTTGGGTAGTTTGTGCTGCTTATTTTGCCGCTGCCTGAGAGAGGAATTGCTTCTTTTGGAAAAACTATAAACAATGAAAAAGGAGTATATGAGTTTGGGAGAAAAATCATAGATTGGTGTGGAAGAGAAGCTACGCATATGGTATTTCAAAAGGAGATTGGCTTTGGGCAATGCGCAGTTCCAAAAAAGGGACCTGCTATCTGATGGCCTGTGAAGAGGATGGAGGAGTTTAATAGGGAAACCATCATGGTTTTCATGTGGAGTAGAACGAGTCAGTCGTCGCCAACAGAGTATAAATGGGAAACATTACAAAGTTAACTGCAAATTAGCTGCCACTAAAGGAGGAATATAAGAATATTACAGAACATAAGGGATCAGGTAAATTTTTTTCGTTAAACAGCCAAAATGCTCCACTCCCCCTCCCCTCTGTGGTGATGATTAATTACCGTTCTTTTATAGGTAGAAGAGAAGAGTATATGTCTTTCATAAATTTTTATGGCAGTTGAGTCAGTTGATACGATCGACTTAGATGTACCAAAGTTATTTTTGCTACTTACTTGGAGGACTGTAGTTCAACAGCCTGTAAGTTGCCCTAAATCCACTACGCCACTACGCCACTACGCCACTACGCCACTACTATTTTGCATTTGTCTGTTTCGCTCTGTTTAACTAACTAGAACTCTTAGAATAGGCCAGAGTGAACATGGATTAGTGATAGATATATGGTTTCTTTCGCAGATGCCGTCAAAATCCACACGGTAAGAACAAAAAAGTGGCACACGAGGCGCAGCCAAGTGTCACTGATGACCACAGTTTGACGTCATCTGGCATCTCTTTCTCAACAGACACACGACAATGTGGAATCTAATTGTTTCATTTACGATGAAGAAGCAAATTGTTGTAAATGGTGATGTCATTTATGCTTCTGTTCTCCAATAGCTGATAAATAACAACCAATCGAAATGCTTACCATACAACTGTTGACTCGACTAATGGTCAAAGTCTATACAAACCAAAGCGGCTCAAAACCATACCCTTTACAGTGATATATTCCAGTATGGCTCTTATAAGGGAGTGTCCCCAAGGCAAGAATATGAATATTTGAAGCTCGTTACGGTGACCAATTTACATTGTCAACTCAGTTAATGAAACCAAATTATCTTCTTATACTCTGCGACTGACACAGCACCACAGTTTCTTTGGAAACCTACTACCTTTATTCAATTAAGGTTGGCATGGCTTCCCAGTACATCACCGCTTACACTTTACATCAGAGATGTTCACATTCACCCTGAGTTGATAACAGAGAGAACCTCCACTCTTATTGACTAAGCTCCTTATTATTACTTGCGTGGGTGAGTTTATTGCATGTAACACATTTTCTCAGCGAACTCATAGATCTTAGGAAGTTGTTTTCTCTACTTACTTGGAGGACTGTAGTTCAACAGCTTGTAAGTTGCCCCAAATCCGTCAAAATCCATGTTTTTATCATCGGACACAAACACCACCCTCAAGCTTTCGTGCAGTGAATAGAACTTTACAGGAGCATCCCTTGGTGTACCACATAGTTTTCCAGGCAGCGCTTCATCACTGAAGCTATTCTGAACTTCCATATGATCACACGAGCAAGCAGTGCCATTACAGCGTTGTAGATTATAGTCTGGTATTGTGAGCTCAACACGGTATCCTTGTTTCCCCATAATCTTCCAGCTACATGTCTGGTTGAATGGATATTTTCTTGGATTAAAGGGAGAGGAGAAAGAACCTGATGTTTCATCGAGGATCATATCTGTTGGGCACACTGAAAAAAGGAACAAAGACTGTGTCAAGCTTCAAAACGTGTTTTAGTTTTAATTTTACACTCCACTGTGGTTAACCGGTTGATTTTTAATACCTGTAGCTCCTTTTTCGTATGTTGACGGGTTTAAACATAAATCAATGTAACGGACATGAAATGTAAATAGCTTGCGTCCGAGTGAAAGGCTTGAATACATTCAATTTTCTTTCTACAGACTATAGCTGTTCATAGATTGTCTACCTCATTATTTTCGGGCTATACTCAACAACGTTGTCGCTTAGCTCAATAATGTATATGCTCGGTACACTTCTATACTTCCTTCATAAAGTACCCCTGACGAAAAAGCTCTTGTTTTTGTTTTGAGTTTAAACTTTACTGAGGTCAGCTGCTTTATTTTCAATACTACCTTCAGCTCATTTTCCATATGCTGACGGGTTTAAACATAAATCAGTGTAATGCACATATTTCAACACATTCAATTATTTTTTCTCCGGACAATAGCTGTTCATAGATCGTCTACCTCATTAGTTTCAGGTTACACTCAACAAACTTTTCGCTTAGTTCAATAGGGTACATGCTCAGTACACTTCTATGCTTCCTTCATAAACTACTATAGAAGAAAAGCTCTTACATAAATCTCCATCTATTGCCTCAAAGGTTGCATTGAACCCTTTGTTTACAAGGCCGGTGCGAGATTCAAATCTCACTTGAATGAAGTTTCCCTCGGAGTACACAGGAGGGGGAAGCTTTTGACCACAGATCTTAAAGTCATTAGGATTTCCTCCATGAGAGGCAACGTTTGTGATAAAGACTCGGGCACTATCTGCTGCCGCACCAGCACAGTCATCGTTTTCATCTGCTACCAGGGTAAAGCTCAAGAAGGTCAGTTTGATGATTTTCTCACTAGGCACCGTGATATTCCAGGTAAAAATCCTACTTGTGTCATAGTTGTCGGGAAAATTGGGGCTGGAAATGTGACCACTAGTAGCATTAATGGATTCTCCAATAGGGTTGCAGGCTGAAAAAGAGAGGAGTTTTCATTCACTTTTTTATATTTTTAATAACCAGACACCAAACAGTTCCAATGAAAGGGGGTCTCAATAGGGTGATAGCTTTTACGGCTAACGCTAAAAAACTTTAGCGATTCTACGGCTAACGCGAACGGTTAATATCATTCCATTTTTGTACTAAAATTTATTTTTTAACGGTTAACATTGTTTACGACTAACGGTTTAAGTCTGTCAATTTTTACGCCTACTGGGTCAATTTTTTGGCCGTTTGACGGCTATCGGTTAACTCCTTGAGACCCTCGTGAAAGAGAAAGTTAAACGCTTGCTCTTTCAAAAGAAAGTGAGAGTAACTTAGAGTGATCGTGATGAGCGGCGAAAGTCTGTCTGTCACCTAAAAATGTAGAAGTATGGAATAAGTTGAAACTTGGGGTATGGTCGGTTTCGTAACGCGTCGAGACCAATTTCGCGCACAAAAATATCTGATGTTTATAAAAGAGGATATTCAGAATAGAGTTCAAAGGGTACTCACGATCGGTCGTTGTGGACTCATATTTTGCTTCAAATCCATGATCAACTGTTTGTCCAGGGTGGAACATCACAAACATTTGATTTCCAGACGACAACTGAGGCTTATTCCAAGACGACCCCTGGCAAAATCGCCCCAGCGAGGGCGAACTTGTTGACCCACCATCATAAAGCTCCACATAAGAACAAGAATCTGAGCAAGTACTGGCTGAACACTCACTTAACACAAAGTCAGTAAACGTAAAGTTTACAATTTTGTCAGCTGGCGCGGTAATGTTCCAGGTACAATTTCTGGACGCAGTGTAATTACTCTTTGGGTAGTTTGTGCTGCTTATTTTGCCGCTGCCTGAGAGATGAATTGCTTCCTTGGGACAAACTGTATACAATGAAAAAAGGAGCATGTGAGTGTGAAGAATAACCAAAGGCTGTTCCGGGCATTCAGTTGGTAAAACGCAATACCATATTGAAGAGCGAGAGAGTAGCAGAGGGGTGAAAAAACGAGGGAGGGGTGGGTTATGTTGCGTTATCAACGTCTTCTTTTTCCTACGAGACCCAAACTGCACCCTCTCTTTCACTACGCCTCTACTATTTTGCATTTGTCTGTTTCGCTCTGTTTAACTAACTAGAACTCTTGGAATAGGCCAGAGTGAACATGGATTAGTGATAGATATATGGTTTCTTTCGCAGATGCCGTCAAAATCCACACGGTAAGAACAAAAAAGTGGCACACGAGGCGCAGCCTAGTGTCACTGATGACCACAGTTTGACGTCATCTGGCATCTCTTTCTCAACAGACACACGACAATGTGGAATCTAATTGTTTCATATACGATGAAGAAGCAAATTGTTGTAAATGGTGATGTCATTTATGCTTCTGTTCTCCAATAGCTGATAAATAACAACCAATCGAAATGCTTACCATACAACTGTTGACTCGACTAATGGTCAAAGTCAATACAAACCATAGCGGCTCAAAACCATACCCTTTACAGTGATATATTCCAGTATGGCTCTTATAAGGGAGTGTCCCCGAGGCAAGAATATGAATATTTGAAGCTCGTTACGGTGACCAATTTACATTGTCAACTCAGTTAATGAAACCAAATTATCTTCTTATACTCTGCGACCGACACAGCACCACAGTTTCTTTGGAAACCTACTACCTTTATTCAATTAAGGTTGGCATGGCTTCCCAGTACATCACCGCTTACACTTTACATCAGAGATGTTCGCATTCACCCTGAGTTGATAACAGAGAGAACCTCCACTCTTATTGACTAAGCTCCTTATTATTACTTGCGTGGGTGAGTTTATTGCATGTAACACATTTTCTCAGCGAACTCATAGATCTTAGGAAGTTGTTTTCTCTACTTACTTGGAGGACTGTAGTTCAACAGCTTGTAAGTTGCCCCAAATCCGTCAAAATCCATGTTTTTATCATCGGACACAAACACCACCCTCAAGCTTTCGTGCAGTGAATAAAACTTTACAGGAGTATCCCTTGGTGTACCACATAGTTTTCCAGGCAGCGCTTCATCACTGAAGCTATTCTGAACTTCCATATAATCACACGAGCAAGCAGCGCCATCACAACGTTGAAGATTATAGTCTGGTATTGTGAGCTCAACACGGTATCCTTGTTTCCCCATAATCTTCCAGCTACATGTGCGGTTGAATGGATATTTTCTTGGATTAAAGGGAGAGGAGAAAGAACCTGATGTTTCATCGAGGATCATATCTGTTGGGCACACTGAAAAAAGGAACAAAGACTGTGTCAAGCTTCAAAACGTGTTTTAGTTTTAATTTTACACTCCACTGTGGTTAACCGGTTGATTTTTAATACCTGTAGCTCCTTTTTCGTATGTTGACGGGTTTAAACATAAATCAATGTAACGGACATGAAATGTAAATAGCTTGCGTCCGAGTGAAAGGCTTGAATACATTCAATTTTCTTTCTACAGACTATAGCTGTTCATAGATTGTCTACCTCATTATTTTCGGGCTATACTCAACAACGTTGTCGCTTAGCTCAATAATGTATATGCTCGGTACACTTCTATACTTCCTTCATAAAGTACCCCTGACGAAAAAGCTCTTGTTTTTGTTTTGAGTTTAAACTTTACTGAGGTCAGCTGCTTTATTTTCAATACTACCTTCAGCTCATTTTCCATATGCTGACGGGTTTAAACATAAATCAGTGTAATGCACATATTTCAACACATTCAATTATTTTTTCTCCGGACAATAGCTGTTCATAGATCGTCTACCTCATTAGTTTCAGGTTACACTCAACAAACTTTTCGCTTAGTTCAATAGGGTACATGCTCAGTACACTTCTATGCTTCCTTCATAAACTACTATAGAAGAAAAGCTCTTACATAAATCTCCATCTATTGCCTCAAAGGTTGCATTGAACCCTTTGTTACTCAACAACGTTGTCGCTTAGCTCAATAATGTATATGCTCGGTACACCTCTATACTTCCTTCATAAAGTACCCCTGAAGAAAAAGCTCTTACGTGAATCTCCATCTATTGCCTCAAAGGTTGCATTGAACCCTTTGTTTACAAGGCCGGTGCGAGATTCAAATCTCACTTGAATGAAGTTTCCCTCGGAGTACACAGGAAGGGGAAGCTTTTGACCACAGATCTTAAAGTCGTCAGGATTTCCTCCATGAGAGGCAACGTTTGTGATGAAGACTCGGGCACTATCTGCTGCCGCTCCAGCACAGTCATCGTTGTCATCTGCTACCAGGGTAAAGCTCAAGAAGGTCAGTTTGATGATTTTCCCACCAGGCACCGTGATATTCCAAGTACAAATCCTACTTGTGTCATAGTTGTCGGGAAAATTGGGGCTGGAAATGTGACCACTAGTAGCATTAATGGATTCTCCAGGAGGGGTGCAGGCTGAAAAAAAGGTATCTTTCAGTTACTCTTTTGGTTTCTTACTGCAGACAAAAGAATTCAAGCAAATAGAAATTTAAAATGTGTTGCAAACGAGCACCTTCGTTACCATATCTTTACTAAGAATGAGAATTCTAGTTGACTTAAACAAAGACAAAAATTGTTGATTGAAATGCAGACATGTAAGACAAACATTTATACTTACCATCACTTGTCACCAGAGTCAGGGAGGCAACTGCAACAAATACAAAGAACGAACATGTGAACACGTGTCTCAACGTAAGTAGTAGAAACAGTTCATCCCAGATGCTAAAAAGTTTGAGGTCATCTGAGCAAAAGGGGACAGCATAGAAAACTCCCTAAGCTGCGATAGCTCTATTCATGATACCACAAAGAATTCTGAGCTGATTTCAACATGTTAATATCTCATATTTTCTGCGCCTCTTTAACACCCGCTTAACCTGATCTGAGGCAAACTGATTAAATTTTTATGTGTGCGTGTGAGACATCAAAAAATACGTATGTGACGCGTGAATTTAACGGAGAGAAGAGCGAGATTCGTGAATTTATGAACAAGCGTGAGGCGTGATTTGTCTCCCGAAACTTACTAGAAAAGTAAGTAGTTGACTTAGGGATAACATTGATATAGATAAGAAATAGTAGAGCTCCTAATATGGATCCTTAAAGTACACCGGAGAAGACAGGATGGAAATCAGACTTAACGCCATTAACTTATAGAATTATTGTTACCTACTGCATACGTAAGATCTGAAAGAAGTGTTGGATTTGATGGTCAATTTTTTGATATTGAAGTCTCGAAACTCAGAGTTATCAATGTGAGCGGAAAAAGTATTTGTACAACCGTTTGAAAACATCTTGGTATAATCGTTGATATCTTAATTGTAAAACAAAATTCCAGTGTCGTAAATAACACCTTGCAAGAATCCGAGTACAGCGACCGAAATCATATGGTGTACCGTGGATGAAATTGTGTCGGTTTCGGATTTTACTGAATCTAGTATTATCAGGAATTTTTCGTATTCATGGCTCCTGGTGTAAAATAAAAAACTAGGACATAAAAGTCACCTGTTGGCAAAACTTCATACATGAATCGCTATTTTTAATGAATGTGCAGTCAGGTGAAAATGTTGAAATATACTTGCTGGCGTTGTCGTCATATTTTATCATCAATTGTTGATGTTAACTTCCTCTCGTATCAGAAAGAACTTATTCATCGATTTAACGTTTTCTGTCTATTTGAGTGTAAGAATCAAATCTCCATTTGCGTGTGACGGTATAAAACGATTTGATATTCCTTGAAATAAAGTAGCCTAAGAATGCAAAGTACCTTTATTCATGTCTAAACCTATTATGCGAACGATCTACTATCAGTTTGGGCATGAATTGACATTTAATTTGACCCGCATGGTTTGATTATTAGCGATTAGAGGTTGGCAGACAGAGCAAAATCAAGTTCAGAATAATAATTCAAACCTTTGGCCTGTAAAAGCAAACAGATGTGACTTCTAGATGCATTTGTTGTACGTATGATCAGTGAAGTGAAATTTGCGTATTAATAATTCGCATGAAAGAACTCTCACTCACCACAAAATGTAATCAAGATCCAGGTTGAAATCATGATGGTATTCAAACTTCTTGTTCTATTTTAACGAAGCTTGATCTTCTTCACGCTGAAGAATCGACGAGGTCGAAATCAACAAAGCGACATAAGTCAGTTGTGTTTCGTATTTAACTGCGGAAATATGGAAGCAAGCAGAAAGACAACAGACCGAATAAAGGCTAGTTGACGTTGACGTCATTGATGAGTCTGCATCATTTAAAAAAGTTTAAATAAAAGAAATGAAAGAGCATAGAAATTCTCTAAATGCTGTACAAGCTCTGAAAACCCCACTGCCACTTCACAGAATTGTCATTGAAATTTATGAAAAAAACTTCTGTTCAACAATTACCAACCAAAAAGAGACTTTACACAATATTCATCAAAGCGAGGAGAAATGATATGACTTCCTGTTGGCTCCCGACAGTGCGTTTTTTAAACACCCTCCCCTCCCACTTTTCCTGTCCCAAAAATTGCGACACCAGGTTTCACAAAGTGTTCATCCGATCTCGAAATCTCGTTAACTTTTGCCTCAATGACTTTCTTTCAGTGCTTTTCGTTTCAGCCTCAAAGTCTCTCATTTCTTCAAAGTTTTGGGTTTGTTCTTATAGACGAGGGTCTCCTTCAAAAGGCAGCGAGAGTAATGCGTCGATCAAGTGGAAGTTTCAACATCTTCCCGGGTATACCCCAGGGCATTTGAACTTTTGAAAATTGATTTATTCAAATCCTCCTCCCCTGCCGAGCCAAGATGGTGTTCAAATGTCTAACTCAAGTGCTGGATTTAATAGTAAATTTTTTAATACGAGGCAAAATCGGCGACCGTAACTTTCTTCTCATTGACCAAGCTTTAAAATTTATCAGTAACTTGTAGATCTCTTCTTCTGAGCCATCCGCCCGCGAACGTGAACTCTGTACCTGTAACACCCTCTATAATAAGAGATAAAACCTTGTCTTCCGCTAGAAAGACTTGTCACTTTCGGTTCAAATTCTCCCCCGGGGACGGACGACAGTCAAATATTCTCGGGTTACCCAGTGGGGATATTGAAGTTTCAAAACTCAGAGTTATCAATGTGAGCGGAAAAAGTATCTTTACAACCGTTTGAAAACATCTCGGTATAATTGTTGATATCATACAAGAAACAAATGTAAAAGAGCGAATCTTAACAGTAAAACAAAATTCCAATGTCGTAAATAATACCTTGCAAGAATCCGAGTACAGCGACTGAAATCATATGGTGGACTGTAGGTGGAATTGTGTCGGTTTCGGAATTTACTGTCTTATCAGGAATTTTTCATATTCATGGCTCCTGGTGTAAAAATAAACAGTCACCTGTTGGCAAAACTTCATACGTGAATCGCTATTTTCAATGAATGTGCAGTCAGGTTAAAATGTTCAGTGATATATACTTGCCGGCGTTGTCGTTATATTTTATCATCAATTGTTGATGTTAACTTCCTCTCGTGTCAGAAATAACTTATCCATCGATTTAACGTTTTCTGTCTATTTGAGTGACAGAAACAAATCTCCACTTAACTTACATATAGAGAGAGGTGGTTTAAATGAGTCACTGCAATACGGATGAGTTTAATTATTTTTGAATTTGCGAATCTTTGGCTCGATGCGTTAGACGAGGGTCAAGTCTACCCTTGGGTACACCGATGGAGATTGATTTTACTAGTGCATATTTTCACAACCCACTCCCCCTGTGCAGCAAAATTGTCACTCCGATAATTTTCTCGATCAGTTACAAGCTTTTCCGCCCCTCAGGACTACCAATTACTCAGGACTTTTATTTGATGCTTAATGGAAAAGTTGACCCGAAACAATGGACCATTTCTTGATACGAAACGATTCAATATTCCTTGAAATAAAGTAGCCTAAGAATGCAAAGTACCTTTGTTCATGTCTACACCTATTCAGCGAGCGATCAAGTGTTTTGAATTCCTCAATGAGCATGACTTGGCATTTAATTTGTCTCATACGATTTGACAAGAATTACCTCCCTTTGTTGCACGTATGATCAGTGAAGTGAAATTTGCGCATTAATCATTCCCATGAAAGTACTCTCACTCACCACAAAATGTAATCAAGATCCAGGTTGAAATCATGATGGTATTCAAACTTCTTGTTCAATTTTTACGGAGCTCGATCTTCTTCACGCTGAAGAATCGATGAGGTCGAATCAACAGAGCGACATAAGTCAGTTGTGTTTCGTATTTAACTGCGGAAATATGGTTGCAAGCAGAAAGACAGCAGACCGAATAAAGGCTAGCGAGTCCTTGACGTCATTAACGAGTCTGACAATTTCAGTGCTTCAGTCATAAGATAATGGTATGTACGAAGAGGTCGACACAAAGTGCTTTATGCTTTCGACATAAAGAGTTTCATTTGGATAATTCTTCTGCGAGAGTTTGAATAAAAGAAAAAAGATGCGAGATATTAGAGGGGAAGAGAGGAATCCCACTTCACTCCTTCTCGTCCGCGAGATATGGTCGTCCTCGAGATATGGTCGTAAGCGCATTGTATTTCTATTAAAAAAAAAAAAAAAAAGCGAATTCCAAACCTTATATACTGTTGTAAATTTTGAATTTGTTTTCCTACCTGATTATTATTGAAAAACTGGAATCTTTCTAATCAATACTTTGTCGATTGGCTTCGCTGCCACTCTTTGGTTGCGGGGTATCACTCACACTGAGAGCCGCGGCGTGCTGGTTAATGGCTTTGGGTTATTTTGGAACCTTCTTATAAAATCCTCAATAGCAAACAGCACTCCTCCGATGTGGTTGCATTTTCCTTTTACTCGGAGACCGAGAACAGCAGAGTACGTACACTCTGCGCGTAACACATCACACATAGGTGAGAACTCCAGAACAGCTCTGTTAGGTGTTTTCTTCATCGAGTGAAGAACATTTTCCATTACATAAGTTTTGTTTTCAAAAATTTTGCCCTCCAGTTTTTTCACGTTTTCTTCGAAGAAGAACTTACAGGATTTCAGCTTATCGTAATGCGTTCCTCTCAACATGTTGTGGCGGTATTTTCGTGTGGAAGCAACGGGGTAATCGTAAAGCTGAATGAAATTTATCGCAGGTAAATTACGGAGATCGCCCGACCATTCAAGGGCTGAATCCTTACCATAGTTGCGTCGTATTTGAAGTCGTTCTGGTTTTGTTATAGGTCCTGGATACCTATAAGAAGTTCTCGGTTTTCTCCACTGCTCGATGGGAGGACGTGTCACATCAGCAAAGTATAAACTTTCAACACACTTTCGTCGGCTCTAATTCCGCCCACCGATTCTGAATTAGACTTTTAAGTCTCCCTGAGATCTAATGCTTTGAGTTTCTGGATGTCATCTAGTGACGGAAGTTTCATATCGTTGTATTAAAACCATTTTGAAGGGAGAAATCGCATTGAAAAGTGCATTAGAACGTGAAATGTCAGTAGATCAGCTGTTTGAAAGAACCGCCGGGTCAACCGCAGTCTCGTTATCGTGTGTGCGCGGTTACTAATCCAATATGGCGCCGGGAACTGTAAAAAGGGCTATACAAATGCTGCGAAGCAGTTTCTTTGTAGATCGATTATGATCGAGTAATAGTAAAAGAAATTTGGAGAAATTAATTTTGAAGGATGTTGTTTCTTGAATTAACTGACACATTTCAAAAACAGCTTAAAACGTCAAAAGAACGTCAGAAAAAAAAGGTAAAAGCCGAAAAAAAAAGACACAGGTGTTAAAAATAGGAGGAGATCAAAGCTGACTGTTATCGAAGATAAACTTAACAAACACTAAATTAATTAAATTAAAATTGATATCAATTAGTACGAACGTGAAAATTACAAAGCTGTAAATCTCCTCCTTTATTGAGTTCCCGTGATTTCGGCGATGTGATTGTTATATTTCCATTTTCATTTTAAGAGTTCATAACTCAGCTGATAAGAAACACGTGAACCTGCCCGTTTATCCGGTTTACCCATTTTGAACTAGCAAAGAGTATCCTCAACACGTCTGGTTATAAATCAAAACAGCTGTAAGCGAGTTGCTGAATTCCCCAACCTGGTGCTTACAAACGCACGTTTAGGAGGTTCATCAGTAGAATCCTCATCGGATACCTCTTCATTTTCGACGAGTTCGTCGTCAGAGGCAATGTCACCTTTCAACAGTCGTTCAATTCTATCCGCTTCCTCTTGAGGGAACTTGTGAGATCTCAAACCGGAAGCATCAGTAATGATCTCGTCAATATGCACGCGGTCTATAATGGTGTACAGTGAGTTCCTATCTGCTCGTGATTGTTACATTACTTCGAATTGCGTGACTTAGCCCATTAAACCTGACAAGATGGGCATCATATTTTTTGGTCGTCTTTTGACAGATTTTGCAATCTACGTGCTCACAGGTTTGAGTTCGACCTCAAGTTTGCAAAAGCAGCCACTGACATTGCATTTGGAGCTACATAGTTCCATCAAGAATATCAGAGAGAGAAAATTTATTTGATATGTTGTAATGAACAGTTTTCCTTTAAGTTTAGCATCAGCTTGAGGCAGTCGGAAAAGCTATAAACGAGTGAACACAAACACAAGCATTAGGCTTGCTAATAGAGACAAGTCTTTTATTTTTTACCTCAGAGAAAACGAACTTGTCGCCAGTGTCGTCGTTGTCGAGCCATAAAATGTGCTCTGACGTTACTTAGTGACGTTGTTAGTAAAAACTAGTTCATTTCTCCTTCTCTCCTTGACGAGGGGACCCTTCAAAAGCAGGGCAAGGAAAAACCCCCACTGTCCTCTTCTACGCTTCCACTCCCGATTCTTTCATAACACTTTCAGTCTCGGGGTTGATCTCCTCTGAAGGTAGCGGTCGCATATATAAAGTTGACACTTGCAAACTCTGTGGTGCTGTGGGGAACACGATAGTAGGATTTTTCATGAGTAAAATACTTGGTTGGTAATTATTCCAAAGTCTTGGGAATACGGCAATGCGGTGAAGGTCTCATCCTTAAAATGGGAGACTGCGTGTAGATTCTCCACAACAATTGTGAGTAACGTGCACAATTCAATGTCTTCGAGATAATCGTTGTTAATTGAAGCTATGCTGTTGTGCAGGCAGCGCATTCCTTCTTCGAGAAGTTTAAGTGAGACTTGAATTTTATGAGACACAGTTCCTTCAGGGCCATTTGTTGCTGTGATTTCCTTTATACTGAGCCGTTGCTTCACCTCAGAAACGGTCTTTGTGATGTTGTCATTTACATACGATTCTTTGTTTACGGCATCTGGAAGAGACGTGCGCTTTATGCTTTAATGCTTATAAATCGGTATCTATAGGTGTTCTACACAACAGAGCAGGCTTTAACTGATACATTTATATCAATACCAAATACCCAACCATTCCAATACATACTGTTTAATTCGCTTCCTGTTCCAACCAGTATGGTAGGAAGCTCCCGATTCCATTGCTCGTTCGTAGTTAAGGCAAAATTGTTGCTCGTTCCCCCTGATTTCGGAGCCATGGGATAAAGTTTCACATCAAAATCTCCGAGGCCATATTTGCTGGACAACTCCATAAGCCAAGGAATGAAATAAGGTGCTTTTTCAGCGTCCATACGGCGTTTACATTTAATAGGAATACGGCTTACATGACGCTCAAATGCCGTTTCCGAATCAATTCGATAAAAGCTTACAACAGCTTTTAAAATACCAGCATTGACGGCCATGGCGTAATCTGACGATCGAGTTGGGTATCAAAGACAATACAACCGATATGTGACATATGACCTTGATGTGGATGATCCATGCGGCAATCATTAACAAAATATGACACTCTCGCGTACTCTTGCTGATGCGTATTAAAAAGCGTACTTTTATTGAACAAAATAAATAAACTTTCCTGATTTTACATCCAGTTTTTAGGATATTTCGGGCGATCCGGTCTTTTGCCAACTGTCAGTACAAATGACTTACAAATGTAAGTTGTCAGTTAGATTTTAAAATTTTTGCCATTTGTCACTTGTCAGTTAACCCCATACAGACCCTCAAATTAGCTTGGATGGGTGAATTTATGGCAGTCAAGTCAAAACGTGCAGAAATATACAAATTTAATCCTTGAAAGGTCTACAGAATGCTCAGTAATAGATATGCTTTGACAAGTTTAGGAAAGACTGCTCTGCTTGTTGAAAACATCCTCACGAATATCATATGCATCCCTTACGAATATCGACACGTTATAGCACAAACAAGGACATCAGCGCACGATGCTCGAGCAATTGTTAACCAATTCATGGCGCCATTTTTCATGGTTTCATGCTTTCATCATATCTGATGATCATAAAGCATCCTTGGGAAACAAAAATTGCCTAAATAATAGTAAATGCCGCCGACTAACAGTACTTACCATCAGATGAGTTCACCAGTCGGAGAAGTGAGATAACTGTACGTAGGAATTGGAAAATATGTTAATTTTTACATGTTAAATTTGGAGTTAGCCCTGAACCCGGTCCTGATTTCAACACAAGGAGGTGGTTAGGTTAAAACAGTACTGGAAATACAAAGATTAAAAGAAAAAAATTTGTTCAAAATTCCGCGAAGCAGTATCGAGACCGCATGCATGTCAAACTTTATTTTTGAAATGGACATCATTTTGATAAGAAGAACCGCTGAAACAACTTTGAAGTCTTTTGTGTTCAGAGGGGAAGATTGTTAATCAAGTAGCCCTTTGGCAAAAGTATTGACCGATATCACAACAATATTGAATGATATCACAACAATATTGAACGATAACAGAACAATATGCGGTAACCATATTTCTCCTCTGTTATTGTCCATCGGAATATCACACATTTGAAATCAGAGCCATTGATGTTCACATCTTCGGTCACGTTTCTCAAAGACTATTGTATCTTTTGGTCATTAAAATTCACTTACATATTCTCACAAAAAAATTGCAATGCCCATAAAGAATTCATATTACTTTTCTGCGTGCCTTAAAACCTTGAGAATCTTGGAATTGTAAACCACGGAGATGCCAGCGTATTCCACTCGACGAAACTCCACACCTCGAAAAAAAACAAACGCGTTCCCGTCGACGAAAATAGAAATGATGTAACCTTTCGACCTCAGTCTACTTCACATGCACATAGCACGCGGTTTCTTCATAAACTTGAATTCTATTACCCCTTTCTTGTGCCACCTGCAGTCTAAAACTTTTTTCTTTGTCAACCGACAGTACTCGTGAATTAACAAACCTTGTTCTTGAACTGATCTAATTGCGAATCCTGTAATAATTTTTTCGATTACGTTCAAATTTGCCGCCATTTTCACAATATGCCTCTGCTGGACTTTGCTGGTGCAAGTTCTTGTATGGATGCAATCGTGCATAGCAGTCATGAGAGTAATATACAGCAAGCAAGGGAAAATATATTGAACGTCCGATTTATTTGATTTTACATATTTAGAATACTTACTCAACATATGGAGTCCTGAAACTCTTAAAAATATTGTGTATCGCAAACCATATTTACAATAGATTCGTCAGACGGAAGTTTTTCCGGATCACAGGTTTCAATCCATTCAGGAGAAGGCTTGTAACCAAAACATGTGCTGAAAACAATAGCCCTTGCTATGTACTGTTGGTTGCCGGGTAACATAAATTATAGAAAGAGAGAGAAATGCTCAGACAATCATGTTATAGAAGCATGATCTATTTATTAAAACAAACCGGTTCCAGTGGGTATGTTTACGTCAATCGATACTAAATAATTAAAGATACGATCAAATTCCTTTGAAAAAAATAACAAAAAGATAGTAAATCTCATGACTTGTTACACTGAATACAGGTTTTATCTATTTAACAAATAGATTCCATGTTACGTTAGCCCGGAGAACAGGCGTAATTCTGGCGGGCGAGTGCTCAGTATTTTTATGGCCGCCATCTTTGTTTTTAACGGCAGCGGAACGGTGGGGAGAAAAAGAAATTTGTACCAAGGAGGCGGTCGACGGTCAACGGTCAAAAATAAGGAAGGGGGTATGGGAGGAGGGGGAGTGAAAATCACCTTTCTCACCCTTCCCCTTCCCCTTACCCCCACTGGCCACTCTAACTCCAAATCAAACATGGCCGGTCGGATAAACCATTCAAAACGATCGCGAGCTTAAAACGTTCAAACGCTCGCACCACCGAAATATTTGGAAGAACTGATTGTCAGCCTGCCGGATGAGCTTATCGACATGGAGTTCGTTTAATGGGTTAAGGCACGTTTGGCGAAAGATCAGCTATTCCATTCAAATAATTTATATTTGCTTTTTAAACTTAAAAAGCTAACTACTTTTTATTCTCACTCTATCGATTTATTACTGTAGACGAAAGAACTGGATAATGAAGAACTTGAAATTGTTTTTCATACTTGTTGTTACCATGTCTTTAAAAATGATAAAAGTTTTAGCAATGTCGAATTGAAAATGTGCTACGCACCAACTCAATCATTATCGTTAGTAATAAGTAAGAAACCCTGTCGACTTAAATACGAAACAAAACTATTCATTAAAATATAGAAATATAAAAAGATTATCAGTACTTACGATCACTTGTCACTAGAGTCAAGGAGGCAACTGCAACAAAGACAAGTAAGGATTAGAAACAGTTCATCCCAAATGCAAGGAAGTTCGATGTCATCTGAGCCAAGGGGGAAAGTGGACAAAGTTCCTGTCGACTTCTCTTAGAAGTTGTAAATTGTAATGGTTTCTATGCGAGACCACAGAGAATTCTCAGCTGAATTTTGGACTAGCTTCCATTAAAACTGACTCCTCCGTGTATTTTCTGAGCACCTGATCTCTTAAACTGGTTTAAGGCTAGCAATTAAAGGTTTTTTGTGAGACGCAAGTTTATTGCAAGATTTTTAGCTCAGTTGTGTTCCCATATGGATGCTGTAGGTAAGAAACTTTTTTGAAGGCCATTTAAGATTGTAATCCTAACTCACATTAGACGCCTCTCAAGTGGGTGAGAGAGCTGGAGTTTACTGTGAAGTGAAGGTAGATCCTTTCGACTTTCGAGAAATTGTCGATCCTAACCTGTAAAATAGACCTTTCTCGCAGATTTTAACCGACTGAGCTGCCTGTATGGTATGGCATCTTGTAAGACAGAAGCAACACCAAAATTTCACAGGCTTTCACTAGTTAGACCGCTGGGACTTTTTAACTAAAAATTCCTAAGAGATTATAGAAATGCCCTGAACATCCTCTTGTTCACTTCTCGTTCTAGTAAGTCCTCCACGTGAGAAAAGTTTCTAACAAGCCTCTCTTCCTGGAAACCCCTCCTCCTGCTCTTTCTATAAACCGCTGAAACGGTTCAAGTTATTAGTGTACTTTATAAGAAAACAAAAGTAAAATAAAAACTGATTTCCAACCAAACAAATCAGCATACACAGTATTCATTAAAGCTGGGAAACATTGAGAGGTAAAGTGCGAACTCACTTCGTTGCGATAGTAATTCAGAGTTATCGTTGTAAGCGTCGAGAGTCTGTGTAGAATCGTTTGAAAATACTTCTATAGAAAGACTGATAACGCAGAAAAACGTATCGCAAAACGAATAATCCAAGCTCCAACCTTAGATTTCCTCGTCATCAACATTACACTGCAATAATTTAAGAATAGCAACTGAAATCAAATGGCGAGCGAAACGTAAGTTCACTTGTTTAGTCACCCTGTCGAACTCAACAAAATCAGTATTGAAGAGAGCCATTAACCCTAATCGCACCCGGTATCAAAAAAGAAAATAAGGATACCTTAAAATTCACGTGTAACTGAAAATGATATGTAAATCGAGATCAGAACATTGACTTGTAATGAGTTGCAATGTCTTCTGATTTTATCATCGGCTGTTAATTTCATACGCCAGGATTAACTTACTCATTGAGTTGATGCTTTCTGTTCTAACGTATCCTCATATTTAAGCATGAGAATCAATTCTACATTCGCATTTGACCGCAAAATACGCTTTGTATCCTTGGAATTGAAGCTCATGAAGCTAGGAAATGCAAAGTACTTTGCGTGTGTCGAAGCATATTAGGAAAAATTGAAATTCAGTCGACAGGTATCAATGCGTTTCATTCTTGTTGTGCAATTCAATTAGAAGAGACACCTGTACATGGAAAAAATATAAGTCGTTGAACTAAGTAAACATCATTTAAATGTTTCAGACTAGCATTATTTGTATCGATGAACAAAATCATGGTGGGACCTATCACCCTAAGCTGGCCTTGAGGGAGAAGAAAGCAATGGATGCCGGGGTAACATGACGCGGAAAATGTTCAAAACAAATCTCTTCAGTGAAGTAATGATGTTTGAAATGTCCTCTTGAAATCAGAACACTTGATGAAGTCAAGGAAAGAACGTGATACAAAAGTATTGGTCATAAAATTACCGTACAGAGACATATCCTTCAAATGTCTTTGAGGCAAATACGATGAGTTGACTGACCGGAGACCGTATCAATTATACCTTAAACGAACTCTTACTCACCAGAAAAACGAATCACGATCCAGGCTGTGATCATGTTCGTATTCAAACTGCTTACTTTCTTCTTAAGGCGTTCGCTTTCTTTACACTGATGAATCAAGGAGGTTGGAATCAACTGAGCGAGACAGGCTTGTCTTTTTTATATTTAACTTCAGAAATATGTAACCTTGCTGAGCCAACAACGGAATAAGTGAGGCGTATCAAGAATCATCACGTCATTGTAACGTATTTGACAGTTTCCGTAAGATGTGAGAAATTATACACTTGGGTAGCAGAGTCCAACCAGCATTACCCCCCTCACTTCCCCCCCCCCTCCCTAGTCAAACATGGATGTTTTACAGAATCCTGGGCTCAGACTTGTTCACACCTTTTTTACATTATACTGAAGAATATTCAACAATTGTTATCCAACGTACATCGCCGAAAGGATGCGGTAAGGGTAGTGGTGCAAGGTAATATGGCCAATTTTAGTAAGAAATAAAGCGAAACAATTCAATTGAAAACTACTTTATTGTACTTTAAACATCGAATTACGCAAACATGTACTGTGAGTCCAGGCGAACCAGGTTAAATGACAACTACGAGCTATTGTCGTACTTTCTCACAATCTGTTAGTTTCACCCAATTAAACCTCACTGGATAAATCACTCATCAAATCGTTTTATAACATAGCTAGTAAATTTGTCTAATCAAATTCAATTGCGCGAGCGTACTTCATATTCCTATTGTGCACGCTCATGACGTCAGCAAGCATATCCCTCGAGATCCCTCGGCTACGCCTCGAGCAACTCTTACGCATCTTTCGTGCTCTCCAAACTTCCCGCGTGCTTCATATCTCGATGAACGCACGCTGACGTATAAACCAATTGTTAATTGTTGTCATTACATAGGGTAGAAGAATTACTGTATCCGTTGTGGAAATGACTCAAAAGGGCCGCTCATTATTCATCCCCTGAGGGACAAGGAAGGTGGGATGATTTGAGTTGTGATCCCCTTCTGTTATCCCTGAAAACTCCTCCCTGAAAATGGAAAAGATTGTGGGCCCACAATCCCGTAAAGCGGCTGGTAGGTGAGCTCGTTTGAGTTTTTTCGGCGGTCATCGAGGAAAAGAAATCAATTGACTGCTACCCAATGAAGCTTTTTAAGGCCCAAATATACATGAAATGAAACAATTGATCCAAATAGCTTAGGGTTGTCGTAACTCATGTTCAGGTGTCGGGTGCACATCCGCTTTTATTTCTTTGCTGGTTTTCTTCCATTTCAGTGCCTTCGTTACTCGGAGAAATGATTCTCTTGTTCTTTTTAACTGTTGAATAAGCAATGTTTCAAATTACGGGATGTTGCACTCTTCAATTTATTCTAACGTCGAGAGCAGGTTTGAGGGCAGAACCCCAAGAGAGGAATACGGTTCGAATTTTGGTACCGCTAGGAATGGTTTACTTCCCATGCCAATTGCCTCCATTAAAACTCTCCCGAGGACTAAAGACATAGAGAGTTTCTTCCCAAATAATAGCGGGTTCCACGTTTGGCCCTAGAAAATATTTCTTAAAATCCGCTCAGATAAAGACCTCTAACACTCCCGGAAGTGTCTACGATCCCCTGAGGAGAGGCAAATGCGAGACTTCGTAGAGCCCTCTAATGCAGCCCACTAGTTCTCTCCACTAAAACTTTTAGCAACCCTCAAAGAAATTTCAAGGAGTAGACTGGCCTAATCATCTATCCTCGTCATAAGAAATCCCAAAAGTAAGGTACCCTACCCAGCACAGGACGAACTGGGAGGTGATTGTTGCATCAGACCCTTCTCCCATAAGAAAGGAAGCGAACGGACTCACCGTGACGATGGCAAGAGTAAACCATTATAAAGACGAGTAGAACAAAAGCCACACTACCCAATGCTATTCCTACGGAGGCACCTGCCGATAAGGATTTCTTTGGCACTACAAATAATTGAAAATGTTTAGAAAGTCTTTAAGAACTGCTTACTTTAGTAATAGCATATGATGATTATTGATTGTCAAAGATATGTAGGTTAAAGATCTCTAATAATTTCAGTCACTTATGTAATCTGTCAACCCAATAGAAGGTCGTCAACAAACCTCACCCCACCCCTTGGATTTATCGCACTTATGAATCATTTCAAAGAACTGATTGTCAGCCTGTAATGGGCTCACAAAGAACAGGGACGTTTTAAGGGTTAAGGTACTTTTGGGGAGAACCGAGATTTGTTACTTCGAAATAAGATAGTTAAAATAAAAACGTCTTTGTATATTAAATATTTTCTTTGAAAGCTAAGTACCCCCCAGCCACCAACATTATTTTGTTCATTGAACGTAACACACTATTGCAATTGTAAAAAAGTAATCAAGGATGTTTGGCAGAGCTTACATGTTGTCTCTTATTTGGAACCAGTCACTGAAAGAGCAAAGCATTTCAAGATAATTTCAGGGTTAAGACGATGAAAGAGGATGGGGGCTGCGGTTTAATTGTTCTAATTAAAACAAACGTCTGATTAATCTGAAATATTCAGTGCAAAGAAAGTTCACAGAGTACTTACAACTCGTCGTAGTTGCCATTCTTGAATCAGTTCTTATTTTTGATTCAGTACTTGTTGTTGTTTCGTTCGTCGCTTTTGTCCCTGTTGAAGGTAATGTTGTTGTGGTAGACAGTACAGAAAATTGTGCTTCAAATCCACGAGCAACTGTTTGTCCAGGATGGAACATCACAGACAATTGGTTTCCAGTCGAGAACTGAAGCTCATTCCATGGCGACCCCTGACAAAATCGCCCCAGTAAAGGCGAACCTGTTGACCCACCATCATAAAGCTCCACATAAGAACAAGAATCCGAACAAGGACTGGCTGAACACTCACTTAAGGCAAAGTCAGTAAACTCAAACTGTATCTTTTTGTCAACTGGTGCGGTAATGTTCCAGGTACAGTTTCTGGAAGCAGTGTAATTACTCTTTGGGTAGTTGGTGCTGCTTATTTTGCCGCTGCCTGAGAGAGGAATTGCTTCCCTTGGACAAACTGTAAAAAAGACAATGTCTATGTGAATGTGGGAGACTAATCATGGATTGATGTGGAAGAGAAGCTACGCATATGGCACTCAAAAAGGAGATTGACTTTGGGCAGTGCACAATTGCAAAAAGAAAAAAATATATTGAAGATGGTGATCTCAGACCAATGTAGTAAGGAACCTGCTATCTGATAGCCCGGGGAAGGGATGAAGGGAGTTTTGTGGGG
The DNA here is from genome assembly GCF_036669915.1 of Pocillopora verrucosa. Taxonomy (NCBI): domain Eukaryota; kingdom Metazoa; phylum Cnidaria; class Anthozoa; order Scleractinia; family Pocilloporidae; genus Pocillopora; species Pocillopora verrucosa. Next base: position 9,112,555 of record NC_089325.1, read on the forward strand.
AAACTATCATGGTTTTGAGGTGGAGTAGATGGGTCAGTCGTCGCCAACAGAGTTTAAATGGGAAAAATTACAAAGTTGACTGCCAATTAGCTGCCACTAAGGGCGGAATATAAGAATATTACAGAATATCAGAGATCGGGTAAATTTTGTTGGTAAACAACCAAAATGCTCCATCCCCCCTCCCCTTCGTGGTGATGATTAGTTACTGTTCCTTAATAAGTAGAAGAGAAGAGTATATGTCTTTTATTAATATTTGTGGCAGTTAAGCAGCAAACAAGCGGTGTCACTTGATACGATCTCTTAGATGTACCAAAGTTGTTTTCTCTACTTACTTGGAGGACTGTAGTTCAACAGCTTGTAAGTTGCCCCAAATCCGTCATAATCCATGTTTGCATCATCGGACACAAAAACCACCCTCAAGCTTTCGTGCAGTGAATAAAACTTTACAGGAGTAAACCTAGGTGTACCACATAGTTTTCCAGGCAGCGCTTGATCACTGAAGCTGTTCTGAACTTCCATATAATCACACGAGCAAGCAGCGCCACCACAACGTTCAAGATTATAGTCTGGTATTGTGAGCTCAACACGGTATCCTTGTTTCCCTGTAATATTCCAGCTACATGTCTGGTTGGATAGATAGTTTCTTGGATTAAATGGAGAGGAGAAAGAACCTGATGTTTCATCGAGAATCATATCTGCTGGGCACACTAAAAAGAGTAACAAAGACAGTGTCAGACATCCAAAACTGTTTTAGTATTGATTTTTACACTCCACTGTGGTTAACTGGTTGATTTCCAATACAGTCTACAGCTCCTTTTCCGTATGTTGACGGGTTTAAACATATATCAGTGTAACCGACATGAAATATAAAAAGCTTGCGTCCGAGTGAAAGACTTGAATACATTCAATTTTCTTTCTACAGACTATAGCTGTTCATAGATTGTCTACCTCATTATTTTCAGGTTATACTCAACAAAATTCTCGCTTAGTTCAATAGAGAACATGCTCAGTACACTTCTATACATGTTTCATAAACTACACCTGAAGAAAAAGCTCTTACGTGAATCTCCATCTATCGCCTGAAAGGTTGCATTGAACCCTTTGTTTACAAGGCCGGTGCGCGATTCAAATCTCACTTGAATGACATTTCCCTCGGAGTACACAGGATGGGGAAGCTTTTGACCACAGATCTTAAAGTCATTAGGTTTTCCTCCATGAGAGGCAACGTTTGTGATAAAGACTCGGGCACTATTTGCTGCCGCTCCAGCACAGTCATCGTTTTCACCTGCTACCAGGGTAAAGTTCAAGAAGGTTAGTTTGATGATTTTCCCAGTGGGTACTGTGATATTCCAGGTACAATTCCTGTTTGCGTCATAGTTGTTGGGAAAATTGGGGCTGGAAATGTGACCACTAGTAGCAGTAATGGATTCTCCAGGAGGGATGCAGGCTGAAAAGGAGAGCATCTTTAATTCACTGTTTTGATTTCTTACTACAGCAGAAAGAGAATTGAAAATGTGTTTTATATTATTGTCACCAAATTATTAGTAGTAAAAAGAAATGCTGTGGACTGAAATACAAAACTGCAAAACCGCCGTTTAAAATGCAGAAATATAGAAAGGTTATCAATACTTACGACCACTTGTCACAGGAGTCACGGAGGCAGCTGCAACAGATACAAAGAATGAACATGTGATAACGTTTCTCAGCTCAAGGATTAGAAACAGTCCATCCCAAATGCAAATGAGGAAAAGGGAAAAGGAGAGAAAGCTCCCTGGGCTGCGATATTTTTATTTAAAGCCACAAGAAGTTCTCAGCTGATTTTTAACTTTGAGTATTCAACAAAAAACTTAGTATTTTCTGAGCCACTTGAATGAGAGACGTAAAGGATATAATTGACAAAGAGATCCTTCAGACTCGAAGCTGTAAAATGGTCTTTTCTCGAGGATCTTATCGTAACCCAGCCCGTTCCAGGTGTTCAGTTACGATGCGCAATAGTAAACAGTGCGATGGTAGCGATGAGGAGTAAAAAAACAAAAAAACCAGGAAGGTCTGGGTCTGGTCTGTATAATTTTGAATTCGCTGATTAAAAGTTAATATGCTCTCCCTTTTAGAGACCAGATTTTCCCCCACAATCTCTATGATTCGCCGATCACACCTATTCGATTTTTCTACAAGGCAAATTTTTTTCTATTACACTTCGGTGAGAGGCCAATGTGAAACGACTCAATTGTCTGACAATTCAGTGTTTAACATTATTACTGTCTTCTCTACGGTAAGCACTGAAAAAAACAATCCCAACGATAGATATGGAAATAGATTGTTACGCCGCGTAAGCGATTTTAATTCTTGTCTTCAGGTTGATTTTCGTGTATCTTCATTTGGCCATGTTTTCTCACATATTTACCATGTCTTGAGGTTCCACAAATTTCATTTGACCCTTATTTTTTTTCACGCAATTATCTTGTGAGCTATTTCGCTTCTGGTATGGCTGCTTGAATCCAATATACTAGTCGGGTGGTTAAATCTAAGTACTTGCTCAGGCACAGATCGAATATTCATTCTGTGATGTTTTTTTTAATGGTCGGCTGCAACTTGAAACCTCTTCTTTTGCCTGTTGTTATTACACATATAGTTGGACTAGCGCATTAAAAGTTAATAATCAACTGGTCATTCAAGGGTTCGTCACGCAATATTGGAAGGAGATAGCAGTTCTCATGCCATAATGAAGCTCTAAGGAGCCCCTTTTTTTTCCTGTCTTCATTTGTCATTTAATTTTCTCGGCTAATTACAAGAATAGCTTGTTTGACGGGCGAAAGTATTGGGTCACCATCAAAGTGATCATTTTCCACGTCTCCGGAAGTCATATATATCATCAACTGTTGCCGGACATCAATTTCGTAATACGTCAGAAATAAATGCCTCTTTAAGTCAACGCCGTACTTGAGCATAAAAATCAATTTTTGCATGAGAGAGTAAAATACACTTTCCATTAATACCTTGCAATCTAATACTCTAAGGATGTCAAGTATCTTCCAGTCCTGACCAAACATATTTCAAAGGATCAAATATTTCCGCAATGAGCTTTAGGGTGGTTAATATTCGTGCGAAATCTTTGTAAACAAAAATTTTGAGATGTTAAATAAGAACCTCCTGCAAGTAAGTTTTCGATTCGATCGATGAAAAAGTGGGACCGCGAACAGCAAGCTAACCCTGAGGAAGAGGAAAACAACGTGTGAAGAATAATAAGACACTAAGGTTAAATGAGATTATATTACGGATTAAAAATGCGTATTAGAGGTCGGAGAACGTGGTGAAGTCAAGAACAGAATGATAACAAAAACTTCTGGCCTGTAAAACCAAACAGATCTGACTTCTAGATGCCTGCGTTGCACGTATAATGAGTGAAGTGACAACAGAATAAATCATTCGCATGAAAAAATTCTCACTCACCAGAAATAGCAACCACGATCCAGACGGGAATCATGACGGTATTCAAACTGATCGCTGTCTTTAGATGCTCGCTCCTCTTCACATTGAGAAATCGACAAGGTCCAAATCAACTGAGCGAGATGGGCGAGCATTTTCTGTTTAACTGTGGACCTGTGAAAACATACTGAGAGTCGACAGAGCGAAAAAAGTCTGGCAAGACCCTGGACGTCAAATAACAACTACAATTTCACGATTTCAGTTTTTCAGCCGTAATACGAGTCCGTATTCCTCGGATAACGTCTAACACTCTAATAAGCGCCCCTCCCCCCCCTCCCCCTTCAATTTAGCGTCAATCACACCGGGTTCAGTACAGGAGATAAATAAGCGCTCCCTTTGATTACGCATCCTCCTTCTATTAAGTGGTCCTCCCCTTAGCGACGGCGCATTGGAATTTTCGGTTTTTATGCCAGAAACTTGGCTGGTGATAAAACCCGAATAATCACCGAATACTGCGAATAGTCGCAAATAGTGACGAATAGTCGCGAATAGCGACGAATAGTAGCGAATAGTCACGATTAGTGACGATAACAGGAACCCATCTTGGGCTCCTGTATGTATATCGATTGTTAAGTTTTCGGTAAAAAATCAAGTTCTTCTATTTGTCAGGCGCCCCTGAATATCATGTCGCGTTACCAACCCCGGTCTTCTACTGACCTGACTAGGACGTTTATTGTACAAAACAAAACACTCTACAGAGTGCACACTCGTGCCTAACCTGCTGCGAATAAGCTCTGGTATAGATATACTGAGCGCTTTGCATGGCTTTCTTCTGTAGTAACTTGTGTGACAATAGCAAGACATTTTATAGGTGTCCGAGGTCAAGACGTTCAATAACATATTAATCAAGTCTTATGTTTTTCATTTTTGTAATAAGATAATAAGATATCTGACGGAGTTTGAAGGAAATTGGAGTCGTGTTTTGTGGGGTTAGCCTAATTTTGGTTCTCCTACTAAAGAAAATGTTCGTTGTATGTGTTTTAAATTGAGTTGTTTACTGTAACTTAATACCACAGATCGAGAGTTTGGGATGCCTGTGCCCCGAATATATGTTGGTGTTTTTGACTGGAGAAACTTATTGACGTCTTCGTAGCAATCACATCTTGAACTTTTTTCAAATATGTTGATACCACATGATCCAAGTATTACGATCTACGTGCAAGTATGAATTCGTTAGCTAGAAAGCGTCGTGCGCCGGTTGCCTTTCGTCATTCTAGGCTCACAGCATTTCACTTTCTGTTAGGAACGGCTAGTTCTATTTTTATTTCATTATTAATTCATTTATTTTTACTATTCGCCAACATTCACAGTATTCGGTCGTTATTCGGGTTTTATCACTAGCCCAGAAACTTGGGTTTTTTGGTTTTAGTGTTCATTACGGTTTACGGATTTTCTGTTTTTCAGCATTTGGTTTCCGGTTTTCGTCAAAGTAATAAAGGGTTTTCGGATTTGGCGGGAAAACGCGGACGACCAAATTGTGATTTGTTTTGGTTTTGCAGCTGATTGGTGGAGAGAGTGGCGCGACTTTCCTGGACTCAGAATCACAGAGCTAAGTAAAGCATAATCAATGAAATCTTGACTACTTTCGATATTAAATTGAAAATTGCTCTAATAAGTTACTTGTGAATGGGCTTTCCTATGTTTCCACACTTTTTGTTAAGGGTCTGGGGAGAGTCTAACTACGGGCAGATGGATACGATCTTCTCCATACTATCCCTCGGGCCAAGTCTCCTAAATCTCTGCCAAACTTGGTTGGTGAAAGACTTGAAAATATTGCAAGCTTGCAATCCCATGAAGTGACTGGTAGATGAGTTTGGTTTAAACACGAAGGCGCGCTATAAATAGCTTGGCTCCTCCCCTTTGTTTCAGCTCAAATGCAAAACTCATCCAATATGGCGACCAACGGTCCCACCATGAGTGAAACGGTCTGCATAAAAGACACACTTTAAGTGTTTTTTTGTGTCAATAAATTAGAAGATATTGCGTCTTGTTGACTCTAATTCCCACAATTGAGCTCATTTTGATATTAATTGGCATTTAGTTATCGTTCGGCCGCTCGAAGCGCGATCTGCGGTCGACGAGACACTCGTACAGTTGTCTTTTCAAAATTCGCGCCGTGTAACTTCGGCTTATGTCCCAAGCCCCTAATACACATTGGTTCTCCGAGCCTTCAGATTATTCTCATTGAAACTAGCGGATTCATGAAACATTCTATGCGCAATGCTCAGACTATTATTATTTGTGACAATATTCTGTGACAAAACCTCTAAAGTATGGATGATTTCGCAAGTAAGTGCGATTTTGAGACAGAATTTCACAACTCTAGTTCAGTTTGGGGAAAAGTCTTGGCTGTCGCTGCTCGAAAGATATTTTTATTGGGAAATTTAATCGTTATGGCTGAGGGAAATAACCCATCTGTACCCAAGAAAAAGCGTCCAACGGATCGAGGTCCTCAGTTCTCGTTCAACATAGAAGTTCCTCGAACTCAGGAGAGCAGACTTCTCGGCATCAAAGACCGCATAAAGATGGCCAGAGGCTCGTTGAATCTCACAAAAGCGACCACAAGCACACAGAATGCAGATTTAATGGAAGCTCTTCTGTTAGCTTTTGAGGAGAAAATTGAGAGGAAACGACTGACATCGAGCGATCTGAGCTTATCATCAACGGGAAGTCCGAACCCCTCTCTTCTCTCTACACCATCCACAACTGCACGGTTTTCGATTCCTTCAGCTTCTTCTACTCCATCTTCGCGTATTTCTTTGCCTTTCAGTGATCCTTTTTCTCCAATTTCTCTTCCACAAGCAGAACGTACGCCACAAAGAATGCAAATCACTGCATCTTCAGCAGAGAACGACTCCATATATCTCTGCAGCGAAGAATCTCTGCGAACTCTGTTTTCTTTTTTCTGTAATACGCTATCGACATCATGTTGTTATTGTGGAAAACCCCTCGATTGCGAATCACTTGTCTTCAATCGACAGAGTCATGTCGCGTCAGTGACAATTTCATGCGTTGGTGGAGATTCTTTCAAGTGGCTCTCCTCCCCCATCATGGGAGGATCTCCTCCAAAGTACTATGTAAATTTGAGGTGAGCACTCTTTCATTTTTTGCTCGAAATTTACTGAAATTTATTATCTCGGTGTTTTAGAGTTTTTGTTTTTTGTAACTGGTCACTTATCTGTCCCTCTTTTTCATAGATTGATTCATGGAGTATTGTCCTGTGGCTTGACAGAGACACAATACACAAGTTTCTGTCAAGCAGCCAACATCGGGTCAGAGGGAGAAAAGACCTTCGACACAGGTTAGCAATGCACATTCTCAGATGCTCTGAAAATCATGTAGTCTTTCTCCTTGCAAGGAGAAGGCAGTCAACAGCAGTTTGCAGGTTGTTAAATCATGAATGTTCTATCAAGATAGCTCAAACTGACTGAACTGTTCCTTCTTTGGTTTCTGCCCTACCAGATGCATTCTAAAATACTTCTATTTTTAATCACTTCAACAGTCTTGAAAAAGCTTGGTTACTTGACAGTCGTGAAGAGGGTTTCCAATGAGTCGATGTTGGCTGCTCAAGAACAAGTGAAGAGTAACCCTGCATATGCTGTGAATGGAGAGGTACAAGTAGTCATTTTAACTTCATTTTGTCTTTGGCCACATACTTATACACCTGCCATACTCGGAGTATATTATGTAGACTGGCACGTACAAAGATATAAAATCTTATATCAGATTGTAAATCTTGAAAATATCTGTGAGTAGAGAAATGTGACCATTTTTATGTTTTGATTTCTACCATTTTCCTGCAGTGTGTTATAACAGATGCAAGGCATGATTCCAGTCGATCAGCAGCACACACAACAGTGTCAGCCCTTTCTTTCTCGTAAGATGCTTTCTACTCGATTTCTTTGTATGATATGTTGAACCTCTATTATGTTCAACACCATTCCTAAAATCATTTCATTTGCACTGATTATCTTTAGGACCAAAAAGGTGTTAGCAGTTGTCAACTGGAGTAAGGCCAATGAAACTTCAGCAGTAAGCCGTGAGGTCCCTATGACAAAAGAGCTGTTGACTTATCTCTGTGAGACACAAGGTATGATAAGTTTGCATCCTCAATAATATCATATCACATATGTAATACAAATATGGAGATCAGAAGTATATTTTTTAATGCAACTAAAGTAATTCTTTTTTCAGGGTTCCATGTTGCAGAGGTGGCACATGACTTTGTATTACAGCTTAAAACATGGATCTTGTCAAAAGGAATGCTTAATTCCTTTGACTCTTGGCATGGTACTCAGTATACACTTGTATTTTTTGGCTCATTTTGTCTTGATGATTATGACTATTTCTTGAAAATTAGCCTTTTATTGGTATTAAAATTTTTTGTTTATTTTCAGGTGCAAAGTCTGTGACTAAAGCAATGAAGAAAGTTGCCTCAGGACCACAGAGGGATGAGGGCTCAAAGTGGTTTTTTGAATTGTCCGACAAAGGTAAGATATCTCTCTTATGAGAGTCATCGGAAGTTATATTCTCTCTACAATTATCTGCAGATGTCAAATTCCTTCTTGATATGAGATGAATACAATGGAATATAATAATTGTGAATATTTTACAGTGAAAAGTACAAGGACTCATGTGTACTTCTGCATGAAGAACAGTCCACCCACTGAAGAAGAATTTCAGGGTACACTGTTGAATGTAGTTGACCATTACCAGGTAATTTGAATGACTGTTTATTGAGAGAACATAGTATTTTGTTTTCATTTTTGTAAGTACCTTTTGTTGTGTTATTCTAGCAAGATATGACATGATCATTACCTCAAAGATTGCACATATTTCTTTAATAATGGTGAACAAGAGACATTATATTTACTATAATTATTACTACTGATTTATTAATCTATTTTTCCATAACTTGGTGTATTTATTACTCAGGGTAATCATGTCAGATGCCATGCAGAGTCACGGTGCAAGCAGAATGGCTATGTGATGAGCAAAAGACTGTTAACTAAACCTGAAGCAGTAGCTGCCTACAGGAAAGCCATTATGAGCACTTCAATTTATAGGCATGCATCAGACTACATGCGGGTAAATAATTGACACATGCTGTATGTTTATGTTTCTTTGCATGAAGAAGTTTATCTCTTCTTCCAAATTAATGATGTTGAGGTAAGGGCCATAAATGAGTTGAACAAAATAATTCATTTTCCAGTTAAAGAAAAATCACCCATAATTTGTTGCCTTCTTTAGTGCAGGGAAACATATTGGATTGAGTCTCTCCATTCAGTGATGCTCATTTATGCTGCAAAGCGGATTCATTATGGGGATGACTCATACAACATGCGCATGGAGTTAGCCATTCTTGATTGGGTAAGAAACTTATGTTGTTAATTCGTCAAAATAACTTTGGCACTTTTTGGATTCACTGCTTTCTCATGCTTATTGACTCATTTGTCTTACAGAATGAAAATGTGAATCGAGAAGCATCGTCTCTACAGATGTACCAACATGCCAGGCATCCAAATCGCTTGGCAGAGACCAGGGTGCTTACTTCAAAGACATTTCATTTCAGAGAAACTATCTGGTCTACCTTTTTTAATATAAACAAATGATGTCTCGTCTGTTTTCCATTGCACCACAGTTTCTGTGATAATTACAACTAGGAGCCCAAATGTCCTGTAAAATATGTGAGGTCATTAGGGAGGACCAATTCTACCAACTGCTGGTACGAAGTGATGAAAACATGAGTATGAGGTTTGACACTAGATATTTTCCAAGCAGACTCATTATCTGTTACTTTTCTCTGCACTGTATATCTTTTCCTAACTTATAGGAAAGTCACTATAATTTGCTGTGTGGACATTATAAAATGGACCATAAACAATTTGGTGCTTGGGCTCTCTTTGACATGGGTATTTGAATGAGAATTTTATTATTCCCTTTTATGCCCCATATAGGGAATACCAGGAGGGTTAGGAAACCTTGACCTCACATCCTTTATAACACAATTGGGCATCCTTTCCCGCACAGCATTAACGTGGTCCCCCAGTTCGACTTTTCTAGCCTGATAAATAGGGTCTTTCCAGAGCCCACATTTGTTCAATGCTCTCCAGTACGTCTTGTAATCTTTTCTTCGTCGCACGTGATTTTGAATATATGCTCCGCGATAGCCAAGGTATTCGCGACTGTCGGTCGTTACACATGGCGTTTGCCGACAGTAAATACACATTTCGAACTCGTCCCCTCTTGCATCAGCTATTGTGGAGACAAAGTAAAACAACTATTAGAGCGAAAGCGTAACTGAACAGTCATGAAGTCTGATATGATCGTACAACTGGTCTTCCCGCCTGCATTTTATTTTGGACAATTTTTATGTACATTTTTCATGTTTCGTTGACAAGTTTGCCCAAGGTGTAGTATAAAATATTGCAATAAATACAACCTGTAGTTCTAAAGAAATAACTCCTTTCAAAACATTCTTAGGCAGGGCAAAACGTTTTGTATGTGTCACGCAAGGCTGCATTTCGGAAAATGAAGGCGTCAAAAGGAAGCAGTCTAAGACATGAACTGTCGCATCATACGAAAAAATCTGTGGTTTGCAAGTATATTCTAACTAGTATTTCCTAGTTTGTAAAAACTCTGCAATTAGTTACTTCTGAGAAATTAATGTGTTACGCGAGTGTTTCAATCTTGGTGATACATTATCACAGTGATTGTTAGTGTTGAACTGTAATCCTAAGTTACCTTTCTAATGTATTGTTCCAAAGGTCAAGGATCATCCAGTATTGTTGTAATCATATTATACTTAAATTAAAAAAAAGAAAAAGAAAAAGAAATCGCACCATTTGTGGAGGAAGCCCGTACAGATGATTCGTTTGGCGACATCGACGCCTGGATATGTTGAAGTGAATCGGTGGTCGGCGACGGTTCACTCGCGCGCAACAGAACTTCGCCTGCAACAGTCGCTCTGCTTTTATTTTTCTTCCGCTGGGTTGACAGCACTTCCCCTTCGCATTGTTGAAGAAATGCCTTGAACATTTCTTCATCTTTTCTTTTTATTCTTACAGTTATCTACATTCAGTATTTGGAAACAGACATGAAATTACGCAATGGCAATTTTGGGCGATGGCGAAGCGAATCATTTCGAATTTCAAATTTACCGCCAAAAACGAAGACGGTTTCGTTCGGAGGAAGAACAAACCTCAACAAATTCTTCCATTTTGATGAAAACGTAGAAATTTAACGAGAAATGCGCCTCTGGTCAGTGCCTTGCATTGACTGCAGCTCAAGCTGTTTTGGAGTTCTGTATGCCACGACGGTTGATTGACAAATGATCCAGAGGTACCTAAGGCACCTCTCCTTTTATAGCGCGCCTTCGTGTTTAAACACAGTTTTCGGCGGTCTTTGATGAAAAAAAAATATTTAAACCCCTCCCTGAATAAGGCTTTTGAGTGCCTTAATATACACAGAATGAAAAAAATAATCCAAATAGATATAAACCGGTTTAAAATCCCGACTGACAGGAAGTTGACAAGATGGTTATTTTGTGAGTGCAGCTGAGAAGCTAAACTCGAAGCATCGGAGAAAATAAAAACATTGAGTGGCAGGGTGGAGACAGTGGAGGACCTGGACCTAAACGGGCACCAGACTTCAGGTCCAGGATCACACCGCCTTCTAAGTTGTTGTAAATCATGTTCAGTTATCAGCCATATCAGAGCATAGATCATTTAAAGATGAGAAATCTCGGGGGCACCTACAAAAATGGTGAGATTTGCTTTATTTTTATTGAAATATATTAGATATGTATTTACTTGCACCATGCGCAAAACAAAGTAAACCCAATGTTTAAATCTGGTAAATTAAAATATTAGTGAATTGATAGGATGTTATCAGACAGTTTAATTTTTTTGAAAACAAATATTTACCTATAGGTTCCTCCTGGATGGCTTTCAAAATTCCAACTACCATTGAGGGTAAGAAACTTTTTTTTGTTCTGTTTTTTAAGTCTACTAGCAATCCTTATTAATTCATGAATACTGAACTAAAACTGAAGTCCATAGAGGTATGATTTCTTTGCTTGATAAGTACATATACAGTTTGGTGAAAATACATCATTGATTATCACCATTATTGTGTTTTTTATGCTTTTTTCTGCGACATCCAGTTTATGAATGGTCGCAGAATTTCCGCAACATCCGATCTATGAGTGGTTGCAGAATTTCTGCATTACCCAGGGTATGAGTGGTCGCAGAATTTCTGCAAAACCCAGTGTATAAGTGTTTGCAGAATTTCTGCAACACCCAGTGTATGAGTGGTTGTAGAATTTCTGCAACACCCAGTGTGAGTGGTCGCAGAATTTCTGCAACACCCAGTGTATAAAAGGTTGCAAAATTTCTGCAACACCCAGGGTATGAGTGGTTGCAGAATTTCTGCAACACCCAGTGTATGAGTAGTTGCAGAATTTCTGCAACATCCAGTATATGAGTGGTCACAGAATATCTGTAACACCCATTGTATGAGTGGTTGCAGAATTTCTGCAACATCCAGTGTATGAGTAGTTGCAGAATTTCTGCAACACCCAGTGTATGAGTGGTCACAGAATATCTGTAACACCCATTGTATGAGTGGTTGCAGAATTTCTGCAACATCCAGTGTATGAGTGGTCACAGAATATCTGTAACACCCATTGTATGAGTAGTTGCAGACTTTCTGCAACACCCAGGGTAAGTGGTTGCCGAATTTCTGCAACACCCAGTGTATGAAAGGTTGCAAAATTTCTGTAACACCCAGAGCATGAAAGGTTGCAAAATTTCTGCAACACTCAGTGTATGGGTCGTTACAGAATTTCTGCAACACCCAATGCATGAGTGGTCACAGAATTTCTGCAACACCCAGTGTATGAAAGGTTGCAAAATTTCTGCAACACCCAGTGTATGAAAGGTTACAAAATTTCTGCAATACCCAGTGTATGAAAGGTTGCAAAATGTCTGCAACACCCAGTGTATGAAAGGTTACAAAATTTCTGCAAGACCCAGTGTATGAAAGGTTGCAAAATGTCTGCAACACCCAGTGTATGAAAGGTTGCAAAATGTCTGCAACACCCAGTATATGAAAGGCTGCAAAATTTTTGCAACACTCAGCGTATGGGTGGTTGCAGAATTTCTGCAACACCCAATGTATGAGTGGTCACAGAATTTCTGCAACACCCAGTGTATGAATGGTTGCAAAATTTCTGCAACACCCACTGTATGAGAGATTGCAGAACGTTTGCAACATCCAGTGACTGACTGTTTGTAAAAGGATTACCTCTGCATCTTTTCATTATTGACTATAAACACATAGTTTACGGACATGCTAAATCTTGCAAAGGAAAATATAAATATTAAATTCAATTAAATTTTGCCCCAAAACATGCAGAGAAAACCATTGAGTTATCCACAAATGTACTATTTTGGAAAACACAAAACAATTTGGAAAGCGTCAACTGATTGTTAGCATGTGATGGACTCCTAAAGAAGGGGTGAAGGCACTTTTGGCGAAAATCAGGATTTGTTAATTCGAAATACCACAGTTCTAAACTTACTTTGCGGTTTTGTTTCTGTTGAAGGCGGTGATGTTGATGTAGTAGAGGAAAAAGAATATTCTGCTTCAAATCCACGAGCAACCATTTGTCCAGGATGGAACATCACAAACATTTGATTTCCAGTCGAGAACTGAGGCTTATTCCACAGCGATCCTCGACAAAATCGCCCCAGCAAACGAGACCTCGTTGATCCACCATCATAAAGCTCCACATAAGCACAAGAATCCGAACAAGGACTGGCTGAACACTCACTTAACACAAAGTCAGTAAAAGTAAAATTTACAATTTTGTCAGCTGGTGCAGTAATGTTCCAGGTACAATTTCTGGAAGCAGTGTAGTTACTCTTTGGGAAGTTTGTGCTGCTTATTTTGCCGCTGCCTGAGAGAGGAATTGCCTCCTTGGGACAAACTGTAAACAATGAAAATGGAGCATGTGAGTGTGGGAGAATAAACATAGGCTTTTCCGGGCGTTCACTAGGTAAAACGCAGTGCCATATTGAACAGTGCGAGAGTAGCAGAGGAAAGAAAAAACAAGGGAGGGGTTTTCGCTCTGTTTGCTTAACCAGAACGCTTGGAACAGGTCAGAATCAAAATGCCGGGATTGGTGCTAGATATATGGTTTCTTTCAAAGATGGCGTCAAAATGTGGTAAGAACAAAAACGTGGCACAAGAGGCGCAGCCAAGTGTCACTGATGACCACATTTTGAAGTCATCTGCTATCTCTTCCTCAACAGACGCATGGCAACGGGTAATCTTATTGTTCCATATACGATAAAGAAGCAAGTTGTTGTAAATGGTGATGTCATATATGCCTCTGTTCTCCAATAGGTGATAAATAACAACCAATCAAAATACTTATCATATAACTGTCGATTCGACCAATGGTCAAAGTCTATACAAACCAAAGCGGCTCAAAACCATACCCTATAGGGTGATCACTGCAATATGCCTTTTATAAAGGAGTAACCCAAAGGCAAGAATACGAATATTTGAAAGTCGCTAATATAAAGTTTATTAGAGGATCAATTAAGGTTGGCATAGCTTCCCAGTACATCACCGCCGACACTATCTATCAGAGATGTTTGCATTCACCCTGAGTTGATCACAGAAAGAACCTCCAATCTTATTAACTAAGCTCCTTATCATCACTTGTATGGATGAATTTATTGCATAAAACATCTTCTTTCAGCGACCTCTTAGATCTTAGGAAGTTGTTTTCTCTACTTACTTGGAGGACTATAGTTCAACAGCTTGTAAGTTGCCCCAAATCCGTCATAATCCATGTTTGCATCATCGGACACAAACACCACCCTCAAGCTTTCGTGCAGTGAATAAAACTTTACAGGAATAAACCTTGGTGTACCACATAGTTTTCCAGGCGGCACTTCATCACTGAAGCTGTTCTGAACTTCCATATAATCACACAAGCAAGCAGCGCCACCACAGCGTTCAATATTATAGTCTGGTATTGTGAGCTCAACACGATATCCTTGTTTCCCTGTAATATTCCAGCTACATGTCTGGTTGAATGGATAGTTTCTTAGATTAAAGGGGGAGGACAAAGAACCTGATGTTTCATCGAGGATTGTATCTGTAGGGCACACTGAAAAGAGTAACAAGGACTGTTAGCTTTAGGGAAATGCATCCTCCTGCTGTAAAAAATTAATTTATTCACCAAAATCTTGATGAAGCTTCTTACTCTCTGAAAACTATTTTAGTTTTGATTTTTCCGCGTGGTGATTCTTTGGTCAGCGGAATGATTTCCAATACTGCCTACAGCTCATTTTCCGTATGTTGACGGTTTTATGCTTTAATAAATATAACGATTGTGAAACATAGCAGCTTGCGTTCAAGTAAAAGACTTGATTTCATTCAATTTTTTTTCTACAGACTTTAGCTGATTTTTTACTTAATTACATGTATCTGCATGATATATTCAACAAAACTCTCGTTCAGCTCGATAGAGGTGCATGCTCTGTATATTTCTGTACTTCCAGTTAATAAACTACCATAGAAGAAAAGCTCTTACGTGAATCTCCATCTATCGCCTCAAAGGTTGCATTGAACCCTTTGTTTACAGGGCCGGTACCAGATTCAAATCTCACTTGAATGAAATTTCCCACGGAGTACACAGGAAGGGGAAGCTTTTGACCACAGATCTTAAAGTCGTCAGGATTTCCTTCATGAGAGGCAACGTTTGTGATAAAGACTCGTGCACTACCTGCTGCCGCTCCAGCACAGTCATCGTTTTCACCTGCTACCAGGGTAAAGTTCAAGAAAGACAGTTTGATGATTTTCCCGCTGGGTACAGTGATATTCCAGGTACAAATCCTGTTTGCTTCATACACGTCGGGGAAATTGAGGCTGGAAATGTGACCACTAGAAGCATTAACATATTCTCCAGAAGGGGTACAGGCTGAAAGAGAGAGGATTTTTAATCACTTATTTTTTGTCACTGAAGAAAAACCAGTTGCAATGAAAGAGGGTCTCAATGGGGTGATGGCTTTTACGATTAAAGATTAAAATTAGTCAATTTTTACGCCTAATGGTTTATTTTTTTTGGCCGTTTTTGGAGACCTTCGTGAACCAGAAATGTTACATATGTTTTCTTTCAAAGAAAGGCGATAGTAACTCAGATTGATCGTGGTGAGCGGTGAAATTCTGTCTGTCTTTTAAAAATATTGAAGTATAAAATAAGTTGAAAGTAAGGGCATAGACGGTTGCGTTACGCGTTAAGACAAATCTTAAGAAAAATATTTGACGATTCTAAAAGATGATATTCAGAAAAACCTTCACAGGATACTCACCACCGGTCGTTGTGGATTTGTATTTCGCTTGAAATCCACGATCAACTGTTTGTCCAGGATGGAACATCACAAACATTCGATTTCCAGTCGAGAACTGAGGCTCATTCCACGAGGACCCCTGACAAAATCGCCCCAGCAAACGAGACCTTGTTGATCCACCATCATAAAGCTCCACATAAGAACAAGAATCCGAACAGGGATTGGCTGAACACTTACTGAAGACAAAGTCAATAAACGTAAACATTACAATTTTGTCAGCTGGCGCGGTAATGTTCCAGGTACAATTTCTGGAAGCAGTGTAGTTACTCTCTGGGTAGTTTGTGCTACTTATTTTGCCGCTGCCTGAGAGAGGAATTGCCTCCTTGGGACAAACTGTAAACAGTGAAAAAGGAGCATGTGAGTGTGGGAGAATAAACATAGGCTGTTCCGGGCGTTCACTTGGTAAAATGCAACGCCATATTGAACAGCGCGAGAGTAGCAGAGGAAAGAAAAAACAAGGGAGGGGTGGGCCATATTGTGTAATCAACTTTTTCTTTACCCGACTAGACCCAAACCTCACTCGCTTTTTCACTATGCCGCTACTACCGTGCCTTCGGCTATTTCGCTCTGTTTGATTAACCAGAACGCTTGGAACAGGTCAGAATCAAAATGCCGGGATTGGTGCTGGATAAATGGTTTCTTTCACAGATGGCGTCAAAATGTGGTAAGAACAAAAACGTGGCATAAGAGGCGCAGCCAAGTGTCCCCGGTGACCACATTTTGAAGTCATCTGCTATCTCTTGCTGAACAGACGCACGGCAACGTGTAATCTAATTGTTTCATATACGATAAAGAAGCAAGCTGGTGTAAACAGTGAAGTCATCTATGCCTCTGTTCTCCAATAGGTGATAAATAACAACCAATCAAAATACTTATCATTTAACTGTTGATTCAACCAATGGTCAAAGTCTATACAAACCAAAGCGGCTCAAAACCATACCCTATAGAGTGATTATTACAATATGCCTTTTATAAAGGAGTAACCCAAAGGCAAGAATACGAATATTTGAAAGTCGCTAATATAAAGTTTATTAGAGGATCAATTAAGGTTGGCATAGCTTCCCAGTACATCACCGCTGACACTATCCATCAGAGATGTTTGCATTCACCCTGAGTTGATCACAGAAAGAACCTCCAATCTTATTAACTAAGCTCCTTATCATCACTTGTATGGATGAGTTTATAGCATGAAACATCTTCTTTCAGCGACCTCTTAGATCTTAGGAAGTTGTTTTCTCTACTTACTTGGAGGACTGTAGTTCAACAGCTTGTAAGTTGCCCCAAATCCGTCATAATCCATGTTTGTATCATCGGACACAAACACCACCCTCAAGCTTTCGTGCAGTGAATAAAACTTTACAGGAATAAACCTTGGTGTACCACATAGTTTTCCAGGACGCGCTTGATCACTGAAGCTATTCTGAACTTCCACATAATCACACGAGCAAGCAGCGCCACCACAACGTTCAATATTATAGTCTGGTATTGTGAGCTCAACACGGTATCCTTGTTTCCCTATAATCTTCCAGCTACATGTCTGGTTGAATGGATAGTTTCTTGGATGAAAGGGAGAGGACAAAGAACCTGATGTTTCATCGAGGATCATATCTGTAGGGCACACTGAAAAGAGTAACAAAGACTGTGTCAGGTTCGGAAACGTAACGAACATGAAATATATACAGCTTGTGTTGGAGTTAAAGGCTCGACTATATTCAATTATTTTTCTATAGACTAAAGCTGTTCAAAGATTGTTTACTTCATTATTTGCCTAATGTACACAACAAAATTCTCGCTTAGTTCAATAGGGGTATATGCTCAGCACACTTCTATACGTCCTTCATAAACTAACATAGAAGAAAAGCTCTTACGTGAATCTCTATATATCGCCTCAAAGGTTGCATTGAACCCTTTGTGTACAAGACCGCTGCGCGATTCAAATCTCAATTGAATGACATTTCCCTCGGAGTACACAGGAGGGGGAAGCTTTTGACCACAGATCTTAAAGTCATTAGGTTTTCCTCCATGAGAAGCAACGTCTGTGATAAAGACTCGGGCACTATCTGCTGCGGCACCAGCACAGTCATCGTTTTCACCTGCTACCAGGGTAAAGTTCAAGAAGGTCAGTTTGATGATTTTCCCATGGGGTACCGTGATATTCCAGGTACAAATCCTGTTTGCTTCATACACGTCGGGGAAATTGAGGCTGGAAATGTGACCACTAGAAGCATTAACATATTCTCCAGAAGGGGTACAGTCTGAAAGAGAGAGGATTTTTATTCACTTTTTTTTTGTCACTGAAGAAAAAACAGTTGCAATGAAAGAGGGTCTCAATGGGGTGATGGCTACTACGGCTACCGATTAAAATTAGTCAATTTTTACGCCTAACGGTTAATTTTTTTTGGCCGTTTTTGGAGACCTTCGTGAACCAGAAATGTTACATATGTTTTCTTTCAAAAAACGCGATAGTAACTCAGAGGGATCGTGGTAAGCGGTGAAAGTCTGTCTGTCTTTTAAAAGTATAGAAGTAAAAAATAAGTTGAAAGTTAGGGCATAGACGGTTGCGTAAAGCGTTAAGACCAATCGCACGCAAGAAAAATATTTGATGATTCTAAAAGATGATATTCAGAAAAACCTTCACAGGATACTCACCACCGGTCGTTGTGGATTTGTATTTCGCTTGAAATCCACGATCAACTGTTTGTCCAGGATGGAACATCACAAACATTCGATTTCCAGTCGAGAACTGAGGTTCATTCCACGACGACCCCTGGCAAAATCGCCCCAGCAAACGAGACCTTGTAGATCCACCATCATAAAGCTCCACATAAGCACAAGAATCCGAACAGGGATTGGCTGAACACTTACTGAAGACAAAGTCAGTAAACGTAAACATTACAATTTTGTCGCTTGGCGCGGTAATGTTCCAAGTACAATTTCTGGAAGCAGTGTAGTTACCCTTTGGGTAGTTTGTGCTGCTTATTTCGCCGCTGCCTGAGAGAGGAATTGCCTCCTTGGGACAAACTGTAAACAGTGAAAAAGGAGCATGTGAGTGTGGGAGAATAAGCATAGGCTGTTCCGGGCGTTCACTTGGTAAAACGCAATGCCATATTGAACAGCGCTAGAGTAGCAGAGGTCTGAAAAAAAAAAGGGAGGGGTGGGTCATGTTGTGAAATCAACTTCTTCATTTCCCGACCAGACCCAAACCTCACTCTCTTTTTCACTATGCCACTACTATCGTGCCCTCGGCTATTTCGCTCTGTTTGACTTACCAAAACGCTTGGAACAGATCAGAATAAAAAAAATGCCGGGATTGGTGCTAGATATATGGTTTCTTTCACAGATGGCGTCAAAATGTGGTAAGAACAAAAACGTGGCACAAGAGGCGCAGCCAAGTGTCCCCGGTGACCACATTTTGAAGTCATCTGCTATCTCTTGCTGAACAGACGCACGGCAACGTGTAATCTAATTGTTTCATATACGATAAAGAAGCAAGTTGTTGTAAATGGTGATGTCATATATGCCTCTGTTCTCCAATAGGTGATAAATAACAACCAATCAAAATACTTATCATATAACTGTCGATTCGACCAATGGTCAAAGTCTATACAAACCAAAGCGGCTCAAAACCATACCCTATAGGGTGATCACTGCAATATGCCTTTTATAAAGGAGTAACCCAAAGGCAAGAATACGAATATTTGAAAGTCGCTAATATAAAGTTTATTAGAAGATCAATTAAGGTTGGCATAGCTTCCCAGTACATCACCGCCGACACTATCTATCAGAGATGTTTGCATTCACCCTGAGTTGATCACAGAAAGAACCTCCAATCTTATTAACTAAGCTCCTTATTACCACTTGTATGGATGAGTTTATAGCATGAAACATCTTCTTTCAGCGACCTCTTAGATCTTAGGAAGTTGTTTTCTCTACTTACTTGGAGGACTGTAGTTCAACAGCTTGTAAGTTGCCCCAAATCCGTCATAATCCATGTTTGTATCATCGGACACAAAAACCACCCTCAAGCTTTCGTGCAGTGAATAAAACTTTACAGTAATATACCTTGGTGTATCACATAGTTTTCCAGGCAGCGCTTGATCACTGAAGCTATTCTGAACTTCCACATAATCACACGAGCAAGCAGCACCACCACAACGTTCAATATTATAGTCTGGTATTGTGAGCTCAACACGGTATCCTTGTTTCCCTATAATCTTCCAGCTACATGTCTGGTTGACGGGATAGTTTCTTGGATTAAATGGAGAGGACAAAGAACCTGATGTTTCATTGAGGATCATATCTGCTGGGCACACTGAAAAGATTAACAAAGACTGTGTCAGGCTTCGAAAACGTAACGAACATGAAATATAGACAGCTTGTGCAGGGCTTTCAATAAGATATGAAGTAGGCGTCTGCCAATATAATAGTAGGTGGCTGTGACTATTTAGGTGGCCGAAGGCCACCTTTTCTACGGGGGTTTGGGGGCATGCTCCCCCAGAAAATTTTGAAATTTAGAAGCTCGGAAATGTGATTTCCAGCATTCCTGGCATGAGAAAGTAAAGTTAATGATGCATACCGTTAACCCTTTAATTGGCAGATTTCTGTGTGTTTTTCAAGAGCTTTTGCGAACATGTAAGGCAATTGAGTTTGGCAGGAGTGCTTGCCACGTGACTTACCAAGGCCCAAGCTGCAACCCCACCCTTAAATTTACACCGAAAATGGCTGAGCGTTCCTCAATCAGTTGCGATCCGTCGCGGTACAGAAATCATGTTGATATATGCTTAATTCCAAAATTCTCAAGGCAAGAGTGCGCTATATTTTATCAGATTTATTTCAACTGAAAAATGGGTAGGCTGTAAACATTTTAAGAGTTATATTTTTGAAGTATTTGCTGACAAACATGGCCAAGTAGCCGGTGACCCGATGACTCGCAGCTGCCGAAGCTCCGGCGGTAGCCGGCTTCTAATGAAAGCCCTGCTTGTGTTGGAGTGAAAGGCTTGACTACATTCAATTATTTTTCTAAAAACTATAGCTGTTTAAAGATTGTTTATTTCATTATTTGAATGATATTCTGAACAAAATTCTCGCTTAGTTCTATAGGGGTATATGCTTTATACACTTCTATACTTTCAGTTAATAAACTACGATAGAAGAAAAGCTCTTACGTGAATCTCTATATATCGTCTCAAAGGTTGCATTGAACCCTTTGTGTACAAGACCGCTGCGCGATTCAAATCTCACTTGAATGACATTTCCCTCGGAGTACACAGGAGGGGGAAGCCTTTGACCACAGATCTTAAAGTCATTAGGTTTTCCTCCATGAGAAGCAACGTCTGTGATAAAGACTCGGGCACTATCTGCTGCCGCTCCAGCACAGTCATCATTTTCACCTGTTACCAGGGTAAAGTTCAAGAAGGTCAGTTTGATGATTTTCCCATGGGGTACCGTGATATTCCAGGTACAAATCCTGTTTGCGTCATAGTTGTTGGGAAAATTGGGGCTGGAAATGTGACCATTAGGAGCATTAATGGATTCTCCAGGAGGGATGCAGGCTGAAAAGGAGAACATCTTTAAGTCACTGTTTTGATTTCTTACTACAGCAGAAAGAGAATTGAAAATGTGTTTTATACCAATACTATTGTCACCATATTATTGGTAGTAAAGAGAAATGTAGTGGACTGAAATACAAAACCGCAAAACCGCCGTTTAAAATGCAGAAATATAAAAAGGTTATCAGTACTCACGACCACTTGTCACAAGAACCAGGGAGGTAGCTGCAACAGATACAAAGAATGAACATGTGAAAACGTTTCTCAACTCAAGGATTAGAAACAGTCCATCCGAAATGCAAACGAGGAAAAGGGGAAAGCGGAGAAAGCTCCCTGGGTTACGATATTTCTATTTAAAGCCACAAGAAGTTCTCGGCTGATTTTTTAACTTTGAGCATTAAAAAAGAAAAAAAAAATCGTTTTTTCTGGGCCACTTGAACGCTTTTTTTTTCACGGTCCGGCGAGAAGCCTGTTTGAAACAATAGTTACTGTCTGCTGTACGGCAAGCTTTGAAAAAAATAACTACTTCCGTTCAGCTGAAAATAATTCGCTTGTTCAATCGGTAAAATCCTCTCTTTTAAAAGACAATGTGTAGATGTTTTAAAGTTTATAAGACGCTCATTACATTTACTTGAATTTTCCTGCAAAAAAAGTTTTATTTTCAATTGTTTTAATTTAGCAGACGCGAGCAAAGGGATCACGTTGAATTGATTTTTATGGTGAACCCTAACCCTAACCAGAATACACCTTTATAGACCTCACAAACGAAGAGGAAACGCAAAGAAGAAAGCTCAACTGCAAGGAAACGGGCTTCAAAGTCTTAAACGGGTTAAAATCGGCGAGGACAACAGTCCCAACGATGGAAACATTTTGTCTCGACGCGTAAGCGATTTTAATTCTTGTCTTCAGGTTGATTTTCGTGTATCTTCATTTGGCCATCTTTTTTCACAATTTACCATGTTTTGAGGTTTTAACATATTTCATTGGATTTGACCTTTAATTTTTTTTTAACGCAGTTACCATGTGAGCTATTTCGCTTCTGGTTTGGCTGGTTGAATCCAATATATTTGTCAGAACTTTAAGGCGATTAAATTCAATTACTTGCTTGGGCACAGATAGAATTTTATACAACAATTTGGCCATCATTGTTCAAGGTTTTTTCAATGTTCTGCTGTCACTTCAAACCTCATTATTACGCATATGGTTTAGATTTGTGTTATAGGGCCATCGCTTTAGAAGTTAATAATCAACTGGTGTCCAAAGGTTCGTCACGCAATATTCAGAAATAAATGTCTCTTGAAGTTGACGCTTTCTTTATCTACGTTTCACCGTATTTGGGCATAAAAATCAATGTATATGTCGTGGTTCAATTTTATCCTTGGTTCAAATTTTATTTTCCTTTGTTTCATTATTATAACTCATTATCATACATTGCAATACCCAAAAACAAAAGAAAAGAAAATTTGAACCAAGGATAAAATTGAACCACAACATATGCATCAGAGTAAAATACACTTTCCATTAATACCTTGAAATCTAATACTCTAATTATCTTTTAGTCCTGCCTAAACATATTTCAAAGGATCAAATATTTCCGCAATGGGCATTGAAACCATCTGGGTTGAAATTATTAACACTAAAGCTAAAAACATCCTTTGTTGTTGTGCCTATTGGCACCCGTCTTCCAACCCTGTAAGGTTTAAGGAATATTTTGAGTCAATTTTATCTCAGTTATCACGAGAAAATAAGAATATCTTCCTTACGGGATGCTTTAATTATAATTAACCTATTAAACTGAAAAAGCCATCCGGAATCCAATGATTTCCTGCCAATGCTGAACTCTTATTTTCTTCTTTCCTATATTTTACAACCAACACATATTACTGAAAGATCTTCAACCCTAATCGATAACATATTTGCAAATACTTATGCTGCAAATGCTCCTATAGTGAAACTTAGACCTAAGAATCTTCGATCATCTTCCCCAATTTTTGATTTTAGATAATGTTAAGGTAAATTGTAAAACTCTAAACTATTATAAAATTGATTATTCTAAGTTTGAAGAAGAAAAATTTATCAATGATTTCTCACTTCTCGATTGGGCTAACATTTTTAATAATAATTTAGATGCTAGCACTAAATTTGATGTTTTTTATGAATGATCAAATCTCCCAGTTTATTAACTGTCATGCACCATGCAGGAAGCTCTCAAAGCATGAAATAAAATTATCCGGTCTACTAAAGCATGGATCACAAAAGACATACTTGCTAAGATAAGATACAGACATAAGCTCTATTCCCAGATTATGAAAAGTAAGCAACCAGATCCAAATCTGATATATCTTCACAAGAAATTCAGGAACAGTGTTGTCAAAGATATCGAATTGATGATTCTTTCCTCTGTGGCATTTTTCCAAATTAACTTAAATTGCCAAAAGTTATGCCAGTTGCAATAAAGAACAATATCAGTGCCACCTGTTTTTAGCAAAATATATGAAAAAGCTATGTATAAGCACCTCTATGGTTATCTTGAATGTCATAATATTTTCTACTCACTTCAGTTTGGCTTAAGGCAGAAGTGTTCAACTAATCACGCACTCATAAGTATCACTCAATCTATTTGTTACTCAATTGACAACAATGAGTTTGGCTGTGGTATTTTCATTGATTCAAAAAAGCCTTTGATATAGTAATTAATTCTATTCTTTTGTTGAAATTGCATCTTGTGGAGTAAGAGGTAAGTCTATGATTAGTTTCAATCTTATCAGTATCCAACAGGGAACAATTTGTGGGTATCAATGGTCATGACTCTGATTTCCTATCTGTTACTAGTGGGGTTCCTCAAGGATCTGTTCTTGGTCCTTTATTGTTTTTGTTATAAATAAATGACTTGCCTAATGCCTCAAAATTCCTTACCTTTCACCTATTTGCTGACGAAACATATATTACTCTTATAGGAACCTTAATGATCTCAAAACAAAGTTAAATCATGAGCTAGATCAGTTGTTGAGTGCATGGATGAAATCTAGCTGACTAGCACTTAGTATTCTTAAAACTACTTTTTAATTTTAATTCTCTTTCATTCTAAAAATTGAAACCACACAAGTCACTTAGTCTAAAGATTAATGGTGTGAATATCCAACAAGTTTCCACAGTTAAATATCTAGGTGATACCTTTAACTAAAATCCGACATGGAAGAATCATATTGATAAGCTTTGCCTAAAACTGTCATAAACTGTAGAAATCTTCTCAAAATTGAGGTACTATGTTGGCTTTGATATACTTTGTATGCTTTACTATTCACTAATCCAGCTCTTTCTCACTTATGTTATCCTAGTTTGGGGTTAATAACATATCCAACTTATTTAAAGCCAGTGATTAATTTGCAAAAGTGTATAGTCAGAATTGTAACATTTTTTGAATCTGTATCACATTCAGAACCACTGCTAAAATCTCTGAACCTCTTCAAATTTTCTGATATAATTCATCTTGAGATTCTTTCTTTTGTTTATTAGTGGTCTCACAAAATAACTCCTCCTTGTTTTACTGATTACTTTAAACCAATATCTTCTCTTCATTCATATTATACACATCAATCACTGAAAGAGAATCTGTTGGTAAATCCAGTTCAAACAACTCAATGTGGTATTCGTTCTCTTCGTTATACTGGTACCACACTCTGGAATTCATCACCAATTAATGTTAAACAAATCACTCCCTTTTTCAGATTTCATGAAAATATAAAGAATTCTATGATTGACGGTTATAATAGTGTCATTAATTCTTAAATAGTTTGTGTAAATAAATTTTAAATCTTAGTAGGTAATTTAGTGTTAACAACTGGGTTGAAAACGTAAATTAGCCACCGTAAAGAGTAAAAAAGCTGACGTTTCGAGCGTTAGCCCTTCGTCAGAGCGATTAGGTTCAAATTAAAATTTTTAAATCTTAGTAGTTTGTATCAAAGGTAATACTTTTTTATTTAAATTGTTATTAATACTGTATTCCTTTTTATTTAATTATTTACTTTGGGACACCCACTTGATTAGTTCCTAGAACTATTTGGGTGTCCCAAACTCCACACAATTAACATAGTATTTAAGAGCTAATGTCAGCATGCATCAAACAAACAGCGGTAAGTCCCCCAAATTTGTTTCCCCTCCTACTTTTATATTTTGTAGCCAATATGTTCTAATAATTGTGGTGTAGTTGTTTTGTAAAAATATATTTTAGTTTTCGAGAAATAATTTTTTTCGTTCGACCGCTCAAATATGCAAATTTTCACCGTGAATATTACACGAGTTGTGTGACCTCATGTAACGAATGTACTAGACCTACGGTATTTCTGTAAACATAATCCTTTGTTTTATTTAACGGTGGCGACAAGTAGGCGCACCATGTACATTTCATTGTCGCTATCAAGTACATTTTGCCGGACTTTGAGTTCGTCTCAAGATAGAACAACACAAATACACAAGGAAATTTTTACAATAACTTTATAACCATCCTTTGGTCTTTTAAAAGCTTGAAGCTCAGCAGATTCTGTCATATCGGTCATTGTTAAAACTGTCTTTGTTTTGATGCTACTTTTCGACATAGGAAAAGTATGTCGGACAAAAATATTCACCAAAAAATAAATATTTCTTTGGCAGCTTCAATAATGACAAAGGATTAAGTTTAGATGATAAAACAAAGGATTACGTTCACATAAATACCGTAAGTCTAGTACATTCGTTACATGAGGTCACATAACTTTGTAACTACCATAAATTTGAGCGGTCGAACGAAAAAAGTTATTTCTCGAAAACTAAAATATATTTTCGCAAAAAAAACTACACCACAATTATTAGAACATATTGGGCTACAAAATATGAAAGTAGGAGTGAAAACGAATTTTGGGCGACTTGCCACAACATTTCAAATTTGTGCGATGGATGCTGACATCGTCTCTTAATTATTCTTTTCTTCCTGTTCTTCTTTATATCCAAGATATCTTTAGTAACAATGAATTGTAAGTTATTTTGGTTTCGTTTTTCATTTTCTTATTATATTGTATTCTTTATATTGATGCTTGTAACGCTACTTTAATTATTACAATCTTCTATAATACCCTGTATTCGAGTGAGTTTAAATAAAATTGAATTGAATTAAATTACATTAGGGTTAATTCTCGTGACGTACGAATTGATATAAAGAAAAATCTTTGTAAATTAAAATTTTGAGACGTTAAACTAAGAACCTCTTGAAAGAAAGTTTTCAACCGGATCGATGAAAAAGTGGGACCGCGAACACTAAGCTAACCCTAAGGAAGAGGAAAATAATGTGGGAAGAACAATGAGACACTGAGGTTAAGTGAGATTAAATTACGAACTAAAAATGCACATTAGAAGTCATAAGACATAGCGAAGTCAAGAACAGAAGGATAACAAAAACTTCTGGCCTGTAAAACCAAACAGATCTGACTTCTAGATGCCTTTGTTGCACGTATGATTTGTGAAGTGACAACAGTATTAATCATTCGTATAGAAGAATTCTCACTCACCAGAAAGAGTAACCACGATCCAGGCGGAAATCATGACGGTATTCAAACTGATCGCTGTCTTAAGATGCTCGCTCTTCTTCACATTGAGTAATCAACGAGGTCTAAATCAACTGAGCGAGATAAGCTTGTGTTTTCTGTTTAACTGCAGACCTGTGAAAACACGCTGAGAGTAGACAGAACGAACAAAGTCTGGAGAGAACCTGGACGTCAAATACAACTCCGTATTCCTCGAATATGAGCCCACGCTCACGCTCACGCTCTCCCCTCACGCTCGCCCTTTCCCCCCACCTCCCTTCCCCCCCCAATACAATTCGTATGAAAATTTTTTACAAGAAATTAATCGGTCTAGCCTGAGAGCACGCCGAATAAATGATATGCTCAAATTAGTTTTTCTAGCATTAAATAATGCTGCACCTAGTTATATTTCTGATCTTTTAACCGAGCGCTAAACCAGCATTAGTTTACGAGGCAAACGCAGTCTAGTTATCCCACGTGTAAATACAAAAAATTATGGTCTTCATTCATTTCGATATAATGCCAGCAAACCATGGAACTTATTGCCGGATAATGTCCGTGTGTCTACTTATTTTGCTGCATTCAAAATTGCACTAAAAACTGTTCAACTGGATAATGTATGCTGTTCTTTTTGAGACCAATGTTAAATTCTGAAATTAACTGTACATACATGCATATTTTTATCTATATTTACTTTTTACCTTATTTAATTTTTATGTATTCATCTATTTATTTCACCTTTCTTTGGAGATATCAGCAATTTTGCTATCAAAAAATTCGAAGTTTAATAAAGTCTTTGTATTGTCTTCGACACTTTTTTTTACTAAGGAGCGATTCGTGTAGGGAATACTAACAATGATCACCCTCTAAAACTTAATTATGCCCTCCACAGACCACAGCTTAGCACACACCGACACAAACTGCCTGTTGCGTCCAAAATTCCTCGAAATGCACAGTCTTTCAAGTACATCACAATAGCTCTGTCTCAGTATGACTTAACAAACATTCGGTCACTACCGACAACAACAAATACTATACTCTTAGATGACTGAGCCCTTACTAAAGGAAAATACCTTTAACAGCCAACAAGAACTCATAGTAACACCGACAAAACTACGGAAAGCGCGGGAAAACGCGGACGACCGAATTGTGATTGGTTTAAGTTTTTCAGCTGATTGGACTGGTGGAGACTGTGGCGCGACTTTTCTGGACTCAGAATCACAGCCCAAAGTGAAGTATAATAGATAAAATCTCGAATTACTTTCGACACTGAATTGAAAATTGCTCTAATTAGTTTTAGTTATATGTGAATAGGGTTTCCTTTGTTTCCACACTCTTTGTCAAGGGTCTGGGTAGAGTCTAACTACGGGCAGATAGACACGAACTTCTCTATTCTATTCCTCAGGCCAATTCTCCTAAATCTCTGCAAAACTTGGGCGGTCATTGAGGAAAAAAAATGATTAGACCACTCCCCGAATGAGACTTTTAAGTGCCTTAATACACACAATATAAAACAAAAAAATCCAAATAGATATAAACTGGTTTAAGATCCGGACTGGCAGGAAGTAGACAAGTTCAAATCATGCTCAGGCTTCAGGTGCAGATACTTTGTTATTTTCCTTTGTGCATTTTTCCATTTCATTGCCTTCATCATTCGGAGATGTACTTCTCCTGTTCTTTATAACTGTTGAGAACAAACAATATTTCAAATTGAGATGGTATTAAGTGCCTCGGGATGTTGCATTCTTTAATTTATTTTGATGTCGAGAGCAGGTTCCTAATTGTAATGATTGACTCCTGAAACGCTCCCATGAGGACAAAAGAAATAGAAATTTTTATTCTAAAATAATTATGAGCACCACACATGGCACCAGGAAAAACATTTCTTAAGATCCGACCAGATTACGACCTCTGAAACTCCCAAGAGTCTCTGAGATCCCCAGAAGAAAGTCTACCAGTCAAATTGAGAATTAGTAGAATCCTTAATGTAGCTCGCTATTTCTCTCCACTAATACTTTTAGCACACTTCAAATATATTCAGGAATTGGACTCGCCATATCCTCTAATCTCATAATAAGAGATCTTAAAGTTATGGTCTCCTACCAAGCACAGGACGAACTGGGAGGTAATTATTGCACCAGACCCACTTTCCCGTAAGGACAGGAAGCGATCGAACTCACCAATGAAAAGACAATATACTGGTATGAAGACGAGTAGAAGAAAGACCACACAACCCAATCCTATTCCTATGGCGGCCGCTGTCGATAAGGATCCCTCTGGCGCTACAATTTAAAATGAAAATTGGAAAGTCTTTAAGAACCGCTTAAATTAGTGATAACATATGATGATCATTGATTGAAAAATATAATAAGGTGGAATAATATCACTCAATAATTTCGTTAATTATGTAATCCGTCAACACTCAGAGACCGAAACTAATTCATTGCTTAATTGAGGGTAAAATTCAACCCCCACCCCATGGAGTTCTCGCACCATTAAAAGAAGATCTGATTGTCAGCCTGTGATGGGTTCACAAGATTTAGTGTGTTTTGAGGGTTAAGGCACTTTTGGCGAAAAGCAAGGTTTGTTACTACGAAATAACACAGCTCTCAACTTGCTTTGCATATTCATCAATACGATCTCTGCAGATCTAAAGATATCTGGAAACCCGGAAACGTTTAGGAATTACATCTCATCTGCGAGTAAAGGATAAAAAAGCTAATCTCCGAAAACATGAATTCTAATTATTCGTCCGTCTTTACATCTGAGGATAATGCAACGTCGTGGATCTCAAACTGTCAACTATCCAATGTAATGTAAACGAAATTAACTAACTTCTTACGAAACTAAACTCGCACAAGTCCCACGAGCCTGATTCTTTCACCGCGTGTGCTGAAGGATGCGCCGTCGAGTTAGCGACCTCTCTTCGCTCATCAGCCCCCTCGATACTAGCCAGGTGCCGGTGGCGTGTAAAATAGCCGATATTGTTCCCGTCCACAAGAAGGGTAAAAAAGACTGCAGAGAGCCTCGGAACTTTCGGCAGATCTCGCTTACCTTGATTGTGTGCAATTTGGATTTCTTGAAACGAAGTCCACTTAAACGCAATTACTATCTTGATTTAACGACTGGGCGACATTCAGAAACAGATCGAAACCAACAGACTTTTTTTTTTCGAAGCATTCGATTCTCTACACTACGAACGATTACTGCTTAAGCTAAAGTGGTATGAGATTGATGGACCCCTTTTGTTTTAGTTCAGAAATTTCGTAACTAACCGCCTGAAACAAGTCGTGGTGCGTTGCACTTATTCTTCATGGTTTCTTGTGTAATCTGATGTTGTCTATGGCACAATCCTGGGTCCTTTTCTTTTTTTTAATATATTTTTATAACATAAACTCAAACATCTCGTCCAAGATGAAGTTGCTCACCAACGACACAAAGATACATCGAGGACTTTCAAACATAAAAAAAGAAACGCAGGAGCTACAGTCCGACACCGACCAGCTAGCAGCATGGACTGAGAAATGAAGTCGGCTCTTCAATCTCGACAAATGCGAGGTAATGCGAATAACGCATGAGGGTTGTCCAATACACCCAAACCGCTACGATTCGTCGAAGGCAGTTTGCGAATCGTTCTACGGAGGTCGATTCGCGGTTAATGCGTCTTGTTATACCGGAACCATCTCTCATTAGATGGAAACGCATACCGGAAGTCAACTGTCATGGGTTGTTGAAAATGTTGTCGAATCGACTCAATTCGACTCGAATCGAGCGACTCGTATACTAGAAGTCGATTTGTAAGACACTTAGAAATATTCCGCAAGTAATTACCTAGAGTCGATGAAAGTGTTGTCGTATCGACTCGATTTGACTCGAATCGAACGACTCGTCTCAGTTGATGTCAACCCGTCATACCGGAAGTCGATTTGCAAGACACTTAGAAAATATTCCGCAAGTAAATACGAAGGGGGGATGGAGATGTTGTCAAATCGTAGACGAATCGTAGCCGTTTCACGTCTCAAGTACACGGAAGGTTCATGTTGTCATTTTCTTTTTTCTACTACTCATTATCACACTTTGCTCACGCCCCTTTACTTCCGGTATGTTAACGCACAATTCGACTTCCGGTATACGATAGTTTTAAAAAATGGACCGGCCTAAGCCCCTTTTGACTTAGTCTCTTGGCTTTTTTGATGAATATTTTACTGTGTATAGATTAAAAGATGAATAGATATTTATCATTTTCTTTTAAGGTCAAACGTCATAAGGCAAACCTCTGTTTCATTCTTTTCAAGATGTATTTTATTTTGATTTTGTTTCGTATCCTAAATAAAACATGTTGGGGTACCTACCACTGGCAGCCGTAGAAGGTGATGTTGTTGTTGAAGGTAATGTTGTTGTTGAAGGTAATGTTGTTGTTGAAGGTAATGTTGTTGTTGAAGGTAATGTTGTTGTTGTGAGAGACAGCACTGAATATTCTGCTTCAAAACCACGAGCAACTGTTTGTCCGGGATGGAACATCACAAACATTTGGCTTCCATTCGAGAAATGAGGCTTATTCCAAGACGACCCCTGGCAAAATCGTCCCAGCGAAGGCGAACTTGTTGACCCACCATCATAAAGCTCCACATAAGAACAAGAGTCCGAACAAGGATTGGCTGAACACTCACTTAAGACAAAGTCAGTAAACGTAAAGTTTACAATTTTGTCAGCTGGCGCGGTAATGTTCCAGGTACAATTTCTGGACGCAGTGTAGTTACTCTTTGGGTAGTTTGTGCTGCTTATTTTTCCGCCGCCTGAGAGAGGAATTGCCTCCTTCGGACAAACTGTAAAAAGTATAGACGTCTGTTTAAATGTAGCAGGATAATTAACAAGTACTGAGTCACCTAAGAGGCAAATATCAACCACTAGCCACCGACACTGAGGTGAATAGTTGTTTAAGTATATTCTAAAACACTGAGATAATATAGTACAAAAAGATGATTTCAACACATTTATTCCTCCAATTATTACAACATTTTCGAGCGCAAAACCCGCGTACTTTGTTCGAAGGTGAATAGCAAAGAATATTTAGCAGCGGCAAAGTACATGTGCAATGTAGAAGTTGTTGGAGTGGCTGATCTGAAATGCGAAGATGTTCAAGATCTGACCGTTCCTCTAGAGCATATGCCACCAAATACGCTAAACTTTTGGTTGGGCAAGTTCGTTTAATTTGTGAACTGGCCAAGCAAAATGGAGAGCATTATCCGCCCAATTTGCTTTATTTGTTTATTTGTGCGATTAACCGTCATTTAAGTGAGACGGGAGGAAAGGATGCATTAAACGTTCTCAACAAAGTTGACAAGAGGCAAATAAAGTGTAACGTCTTTTGAATGCCTAGTATGGACGGCGAAAAATTAAATAGGGTTCTAAATTGTATCATTTTATTGTAACAGGTTCGCGTCGTTTCGTAAAGTTTTAGACGTAGAGATGAAGGATGCAACGAAGTTTGGAATAGCCCAAAAGTGCAAAATGGACACCCGCGAAGAAACAACTTAGGACGAAGAGGCGATATTGTGGGGAAAAGGCCTTCTTGGAGGATTTTCAGCTGAGTCACTGATGTATGAGTCATTCATTTTTATAACGGAAAAATTTTTGGTCTTCGAGCTGACGAACACAGGTTACCTAGGCTCTGCAATATTTTTGTTAAAGAAAATAACATTATTTTCGATGAAAGTCTGTTTAAGACGTTTCATGGTGGCCTGAAAGATTTGAAGAAGAAGCCTCGTTTTATAAAGCATAAGTGCCATGAGGTTGGTCATCAGTATGATCGATGTTTGACTGCACTGCATTCAGATTATATCAGTAAGGTGCAAGATTTCGCTGCTAGTCTTCAAAGTTTTCATTTTCGGCCGCATAGAAACGGCAAGTTTCAGTATGAAAGAAGCGCGTAGGTTTACGCAGTTTAAATGAGATATTGCCGCCAAAGAAATTATGCTCCAAAGCAAACTTGCCTCAGGTATTAGACTGCTCCAGCACAATGGTGAAGAAAAGTTAGCAAGACAACGACCTGGGTATAATGAACGCAGTTTTTTCTTATTAAAAACCAAGCGAAAAGCAGTTAGATAACGTTAGCAATATTTTAGGGGCAATCATTGCTTTTATAGAAACTGAGAATGAGCGCAGTAGTGTTAAGGATGAATTGCCAAAACCTATGGAACACACAGGGGATAATAGCAAGAATGTTCTTTCCGAAGATATTTTCGCGTTTGATACCACATTTGACTTATCAGATGATGTATTAGCCAATACTCCAGTGCCAGAGAATACTCTAACAAGTAATATCAATAACTTTTGTGCCAATTCAGTATTTAACAACTGCACTGTCGACTTTTGCCACGAGAAAAGTAATATTTGCAGGTATGTAAACGTTTGGATTGTATAGTGACAATAGAGAGATGAAATTCTAAATGCAGTTTATTAACGAACACAAACATTCTTTACTTAAAACGAAAGGAAAATACAAATTATGCAGTGTATTTAAGAGGCTGTCTCTCTTATTTCCACCCGGTCAATTTTGCGTCAAAAATAATTTTGCCTGAAACTCTGTTAACAGAAAGACTTTACCTAGGAAAGAACTAAATTAGATTTGGTTTGATTCGAAATAATTTTCTGACTGCATTACGGGCCATAATTATTTCCCAGTCCGTAGGGAACGTCGCAACGTCTCGAAAATTGAAAAATAGGCATATTTTGTAACGTTGTAAGATATTTGATTCGCATAGTTAAGCCACAGAATTTATATCAGATTGTTTAAAAACCTTTCTAGTTTGCCAAGAAAGTTAGAATTTGCCCTCTCAACAAATTTGAAAAGGCGAATTTTAGCATATTCTGACCACTAGAAATCGCCATCGGCCGATGGCCGTAAATAACCTTGATTTAGACGCTAAGTTTTGGGATTTGGGACCTGGTTGACGATTCAATCCTACACAGCCGTTAAGTTTAGACCTTTATAGGCAAAAATATGCAAAAACCCTTGTACGTTTTCGATTTTTCAAAAGTTATGACCGTTTGAATCAGCACATGTACGAGCATTCGCGATTTTTTCGCCTACACCAAAATCGAACCACTGGAGCAGATTTCGTCATAAATACAGCTTACCCGCTTTGCAGCCCGGCTTCATGGCTCACTTCAGAATTTTTCTAATAACCAAATTGGTGAAATCCATGATAACTTCAACAAATAGCTAGGTATTGCCTTCGAAAAGTAGGCGGCATCCATCGTGATTCGTGGTATCAAATCAAATGCCGGAATTGGCCACATTTCGCGGTGAATCACCCATTTAACATCGCTGCAGAGCTGAATTTTTTCCAAAATCAGAATATAAACTCTCCATGTCTGGAAGCTGAGGGAGAAATGAAGGTTTTAGGCTTCTGAAGTGAAGAAATAATCGCTTAAATTTAGATCCAGTTCGATGTTATACTGTTCTCACAAAGGTCCGCACAAAAGAGAAGACCGCTGATAGCTTGTGCCGTACGTTGTGCCATATGGTTTTGTTTTGTATCCCAAAGTAATATTTGGGCAGAAAAATTTTGGATGAAAAGAATAAATGCTTTTACCTGGAGTTTGATATCATATAATTAATAAATCAATTTCAAATATCCTGAGCTTGCTTCTCTCGGTTCCGCGTCGATTGTGTCCACAGAACAGCAACCTGTCAATAGCCGGAGAAATCGGCTACCAACGTGTTAAAAACTTGACACATGCTTCGTATGAACAGATGTTATAAGTGTTGCTTTTGGTAAATTTTCAATCGATTTCATCAAAAAATTTCACTGACTACTAGATATTATAATATATTACACTATAACAACGCCGTCAGAACTTGATATCGGAAGTAAAGGTAGTTTGTATCTGTAGAGCATATTCTACACTTTCAGCCATCGTATAAGACTTTGTTTACATAAGTCTACTGAGAAACACACTGACAATCACTAATCACGTCCGACAGTTTGTCTATGAGGATCTGTTTTTTGTCTCTCAATTTTACAGGGATCTCAAAATCACTACAGATGGCTCTCAAGAAAACCACATTGAATTTCTGAAGTGTGTTATTGTGGTAACGTTCACAGAGGTCCTACGTATCGTAGCAGATTGGATGTGAGACTTTGATCTCTTTGTTAACTTTGTCTACCAGATCTTATCTCTCGGAATTTTCCTGGACGCATTGGATATCTTCCTCCTCATCCAGTGATATCCCGATCTCACCCTGATCTTTTCGCCGCATTGCTGCTAGCCGGGAGAAAAAGCTCTGAACTTGGTTCTTTGTCAGCTACTGTTCTCTAGTGAACAAACGTGCATTTGATTCATTTTTCGCATTTCGCATGTCCACTGCAACTTGGGCGGGGTCGGCCTTTCGCCCAGTTCTTTCTCCAAGTGTAAACCGTGCCGTTGGGTATTCTTTTACCTTCTCTGAAAATCTAACGCTGCCCCTTGGTTTGCTTACGGCCCATCCTGTTCGTAAAGACGAGTGGGGCGAAGTATCCACGGGAGAAGTGAGTGGTGTACTAGAATCTAACGAACAGCTCGAACACTCGATACCAGCGGTATCTATCATAATAATAATAATAATAATAAGGACTTTATTTATAGAGGGGGACACGTAACAGCTGAAAAGCTGACAAACCTGTGGCCCTCTAACTAGATTATACAGCATTACAAAATAATACTAATAAATAGATAAATATACAAATAATTACAAAATTCTATGATAGAAATAGCAGGATATATTAAAAATATTCAGAAAGATAAAATTAATTTATAAAAAATTAAAATTAGATAATGTGCTATTGCTTAATATTGTTTCAAAGTTGTCCAGGTTTCTATATGAGCTTATAAAATACTTTTTCACAGCTGTTTTGAATAGTTTTATACTAGGCTTATTTTTGATATTATGGGGAAGGCTGTTCCATAACTTAACTGCGTCAACACTGAATGCCTTGCCACCATCGTTATTTCTTAGGTATTTGGGACACACTAAATTTAAATTGCCATGTCTAGTAGACCTATTGTGTACAGAACTGTTCGTCTTGAGCAAGTCTCTGATGTAAATCGGAACATCGCCTTTAAGGCTCTTAAAAATCATTGTACACTTATTTAGTTTGATTTCATCAAAAAAAGGCAACCAGCCTAGTTTACTAAAGTTTATAACACTTCTAGAATAAGAGTCAACTCCAAGAATTACTCGGGCAGCCCTTTTCTGTAACCTTAGGAGACAGTGGAGTTCTTTAGCGTCGCAGATATTCCAAACCATGCTCCCATACATAAGGACGGGTTTAATCAAGGCGTTATAGTATAAGAGTCTTTCTTTTATTGGAAGGTACCTCTTTATCTTCTTCAATAAACCATCGACGAGAACTTAAGGGCCCAGCCCCTTTTGATTGCATCATACTGGCTTTAACCTGCTGACTGTATGCTTTCCAACGTCCAGGTGCAGCTCCAGCTGCGGAAAGGTTTCGACCACTTCAACACATCCAAACACAGAGCATTCAAACAATGGCGTTGTACTCTCTGTTTCCTTGCTGCCCTTTGAAAGACGCTTGACCACACGCTTTTCAGGAGGATCATAAAACCCTTGAGATTCTATGGTTTGAAGGGACGTTTGACCTTGGTGCTGATATAAATTACGTCATATGGAATGTACTTCCCTTTACCGATGCCATAACATTTCCAAACTCTCAGACCGATATCTCCATATTCGAATCGAAGTTGTGGAAGCTACTAAAATGCTCAATCTTATTTATACAGAGAGTGTTCTTTGATTCGTCTACTATTCTTACTGCAGCTGTTGTTCCCTTCTCTGGATGTTTCATCAATGCGTATCCTCTGTCCAATGAAAGCTTTAACAACCTCGCTGAAGACTCGCTACAGACTGAAGCCTCTCTGGTTTCGAAAAAGCACTTGCATGCCATACTGCACTTGCAGGCCTTCCAAAAAAAATAAAGGGTTAGCGGGTTTACCCGCAATGATTAATGCGGACCTCTGTTATGCGCGATAGTGCAATCGTCCGGTTTTAATTTTAAAAACGCAAAACTTCGACACATAGACTTACAAGTGGAGTTCTATGACTGATTCTTGAAGAGAATGCAGCTGCAATCCAAAGTTTCAACGGGACATTAAGCGCGAAACATGGCTTTAGTTTTCGAGTTTAGTTCGCAACAACGAGTCAAAGAAGAGTATCGACAGATGCCGACCGCTTAATTTTGGAGGTATTTGCTGGAGTTATCATAAAGTCCAGTTCACCAGTTTGGGAAGCGAGGAATATCTGAAATTTCACATAAACCCATGATTTCTCCGGCTATTGACAGGTTGCTGTTCTGTGGACACAATCGACGCGGAACCGAGAGAAGCAAGCTCAGGATATTTGAAATTGATTTATTAATTATATGATATCAAACTCCAGGTAAAAGCATTTATTCTTTTCATCCAAAATTTTTCTGCCCAAATATTACTTTGGGATACAAAACAAAACCATATGGCACAACGTACGGCACAAGCTATCAGCGGTCTTCTCTTTTGTGCGGACCTTTGTGAGAACAGTATAACATCGAACTGGATCTAAATTTAAGCGATTATTTCTTCACTTCAGAAGCCTAAAACCTT
Source organism: Pocillopora verrucosa (assembly GCF_036669915.1). NCBI lineage: Eukaryota > Metazoa > Cnidaria > Anthozoa > Scleractinia > Pocilloporidae > Pocillopora > Pocillopora verrucosa. Next base: position 9,150,214 of record NC_089325.1, read on the forward strand.
CATTTCTCCCTCAGCTTCCAGACATGGAGAGTTTATATTCTGATTTTGGAAAAAATTCAGCTCTGCAGCGACGTTAAATGGGTGATTCACCGCGAAATGTGGCCAATTCCGGCATTTGATTTGATACCACGAATCACGATGGATGCCGCCTACTTTTCGAAGGCAATACCTAGCTATTTGTTGAAGTTATCATGGATTTCACCAATTTGGTTATTAGAAAAATTCTGAAGTGAGCCATGAAGCCGGGCTGCAAAGCGGGTAAGCTGTATTTATGACGAAATCTGCTCCAGTGGTTCGATTTTGGTGTAGGCGAAAAAATCGCGAATGCTCGTACATGTGCTGATTCAAACGGTCATAACTTTTGAAAAATCGAAAACGTACAAGGGTTTTTGCATATTTTTGCCTATAAAGGTCTAAACTTAACGGCTGTGTAGGATTGAATCGTCAACCAGGTCCCAAATCCCAAAACTTAGCGTCTAAATCAAGGTTATTTACGGCCATCGGCCGATGGCGATTTCTAGTGGTCAGAATATGCTAAAATTCGCCTTTTCAAATTTGTTGAGAGGGCAAATTCTAACTTTCTTGGCAAACTAGAAAGGTTTTTAAACAATCTGATATAAATTCTGTGGCTTAACTATGCGAATCAAATATCTTACAACGTTACAAAATATGCCTATTTTTCAATTTTCGAGACGTTGCGACGTTCCCTACGGACTGGGAAATAATTATGGCCCGTAATGCAGTCAGAAAATTATTTCGAATCAAACCAAATCTAATTTAGTTCTTTCCTAGGTAAAGTCTTTCTGTTAACAGAGTTTCAGGCAAAATTATTTTTGACGCAAAATTGACCGGGTGGAAATAAGAGAGACAGCCTCTTAATATCTAAGGGCGAATCCTTGCGCAGGTAATAAAGTCGTAAAATCTTAAAACTCATCTACTGGCCGTGTAGCGTTGACCACATGTCGATTACAAGAGAAATGACGACAAATAAAGTACAAAAGGTCAATTATAAGGGTAAAATGTGAGCGCGTATGATCGGAAGTCGATTCTGTATCATGAACTAAGAAAAGACTGGATTACTCGCCGAAACAACCTTACTTCGCCATCTCAGCCCCTCCACAAGACAGGACAGTTTACAAAACGCATGGTTTTCTTCGACGATAAGTTTTCTCGTGACGTTAGCTTTTTCGAATTCAGTTGGTTTCTAATATTCCTCTGTTTGCTCAAATATGGATTTCCGACTTAACACGACAGATCTTACGACAAAATATCGACGTGGTTACGGGACGTAACTGGTTACGCATTCTTGTCATTTTTGTGTTACTAAATGTAGCCTGTCACGTACAGTAAACTTCACAGAAACCACAACAGCATTACTTCATATGTTGCCTTATATGAATCTCTTACACAATCAACTACCTTGCAAGCATTTGCAAGGATTCTAGTTGCCACGCTCTAGACACAAAAACCGCCATTTTCAATTAGAAAAAAATTATACTGGCTTTATCTTTACGAAAATCACACTAGTACCGAAGTCAAAAGTTAATTAAACGCACGCGAAAATCCAGCTCCCATTGAATATTTGAATATACCTCATTCTCCATTATTTATTGGTGGTCATAGAAGGAAAAAAGCGTTTATGTGCTTACGTCATTCCTGAACATAGATTATTATATAAGACCTAAGCCTGCTTACATTAACGTATCAGAGAAATTTTCATCACCAATTGATAACAGATATAACCTCCACTCCAATGAGCTAAGCCACTTATCTTTACTTGTACCGGCGAATTTATCGCGCAAAAACCATCTTCCCTCAGTGAACTCTTAGATCTTGCGACGTTGTTTTCACTACTCACGTGGAGGACTGTGCTTCAACAGCTTGTAAGTTGCCCCAGATCCATCGCAATCCATTCTTTCATTGTCAGACACAAACACCACCCTCGAGCTTCGCTATTTCGCTTTGTTTGACTAACTAGAACGCTTGGAATAGGCCAGAATAGTCATGGATCAACTAAGCGCCTCATCACTATTTGTATGGGTAAGTTTATTACATAAAACATCTTCTCTCAGTGAACTCTTAGATTTTACGATGTTGTTTTCACTACTTACTTGGAGGACTGTAGTTCAAAAGCTTGTACGTTGCCCCAAATCCGTCATAATCCATGTTTTTATCATTGGACACAAACACCACCCTCAAGCTTTCGTGCAGTGAATAAAACTTTACAGGAATTTTCCTTGGTGTACCACATAGTTTTCCAGGCGGCGCTTGATCACTGAAGCTGTTCTGAACTTCCATATAATCACACGAGCAAGCAGTGCCATTACAACGTTCAAAATTATAGTCTGGTATTTTGAGCTCAACACGGTATCCTTGTTTCCCTGAAATATTCCAGCTACATGTCTGGTTGAATGGATAGTTTCTTGGATTAAAGGGAGAGGTCAAAGAACCTGATGTTTCATCGAGGATTGTATCTGTAGGGCACACTGAAAAGAGTAACAAGGACCGTTAGCTTTAGGGAAATGCATCCTCCTGCTGTAAAAAATTAATTTATTCAACAAAATCTTGATGAAGCTTCTTACTCTCCGAAAACTGTTTTAGTTTTGATTTTTCCGCGGAATGATTTCCAATACTGCCTACAGCTCATTTTCCGTATGTTAACGGTTTTATGCTTTAATAAATATAACGATTGTGAAACATAGCAGCTTGCGTTCGAGTAAAAGACTTGATTTCATTCAATTTTTTTTCTACAGACTTTAGCTGATTGTTTACTTAATTACATGTATCTGCATGATATATTCCACAAAACTCTCGTTCAGCTCGATAGGGGTGCGTGCTCTGTATATTTCTGTACTTCCAGTTAATAAACTACCATAGAAGAAAAGCTCTTACGTGAATCTCCATCTATCGCCTCAAAGGTTGCATTGAACCCTTTGTTTACAGGGCCGGTGCTTGATTCAAATCTCACTTGAATGAAATTTCCCTCGGAGTACAGAGGAGAGGGAAGCTTTTGACCACAGATCTCCAAGTCGTTAGGTTTTCCTGCATGAGAGGCAACGTTTGTGATAAAGACTCGGGCACTATCTGCTGCCGCTCCAGCACAGTCATCGTTTTCACCTGTCACCAAGGTAAAGTTCAAGAAGGACAGTTTGATGATTTTCCCACTGGGCACAGTGATATTCCAGGTACAAATATTGTTTGCGTTATAGTTGTTGGGAAAATTGGGGCTGGAAATGTGACCACTTGAGGCATCGATGGATTCTCCAGAAGAGATGCAGGCTGAAAAAGAAAGTATCTCTCAGTAACTCTTTTGGTTTCTTGTTACATAAAAAGAGTTCACTAATGTAGAATTGAAAGTTAGTTTAACACTAGCATAGTTGTTACCATTACCTTAGTAAAAATGAGATATGCTGTCGACTTAAACGCAAAACAAAGCTGTAAATTGAAATGCAGACATTTATGACGAATGTTAATACTTACGACCACTTGTCACTCGAGTCAAGGAGGCAGCTGCAGCAAATACAAAGAAAGAACATGTGAAAATGTTATTGACTGAGACAGGAAGGTTTTTTTTTCTGTATATGACAAGCGAGAGATTATGAAGTATAACAGTTCATTAAATAAAAACCAATGACGTATCAAGTGAGCTTTCACGCGAAAAAATGTTATCTTTGCACGTGAAAACTTTTCATCTGAGATGACTGTAACAAATTTTAATTTTAAGAAAAAACATCAAAGTTAAATGATTTGATATTTCATTTGTGTTTATGTAATAAATATGTAAACACTCAAAGAAAAATTTCGTATCTCCGCGCGGTCACGTAATATCCTCTACTTATTATCGCTTGGTAGCAAGTCAACCTCGGAAAAAATTGAAGTGCTTTAAAAGGAAGCAATATTGACGAACTACTGTTCACCTAGTGTAATGTGAGAGCTTTATTCTAGTTTCGAAAACAATAATTGCGTGACTACGCGGCGAGGCTTCCGCTGTACTCAAAGCTAGTGCATTTAAAAAACATCAGTCTCATTTTGAATTGTTTCGATAAAGAAGAAAACAAAATGAAAAAAAGAGACTACGTCCATGTGAAGAGATCATGATGTAGTCGCGAAAGAGCGAGAACGGGTAAAATCGACTTAGGCGACATTAAAAAACAAACTTCCTCATAATAGAATGGCAGGTGTCTGTCTGTTCGGTGATTAAAGGCAAGGGGTAGAAACTAGGTTATGTATTTGATAGCTGGATGCAGGGAAGAATTTAAGTTGACCAGTCTGTAAAAAAACCGCGGACAAACCACAAGAAGGAAGCTAAACAATCAGTACCACGTCTACAGACGCGATCTTCATCCTTCACATATGCAGCATAACGAACTGAAGATCACAGATCTAGCCCTGTGTGATTTGTACGCTCACCTGCTAAACTGAAAGCTAGCATCCAAGATAGAGCCATAATTTCAGGCAACTCACTTCCACTTCACCGGTGTTTGCTGTTTGGGTTCGTAGCGAAGTACGAAGTCAAAACGCTAAATACGTCATACGCAAACGGGACTCTTCTTGTCACCGTGGAATCACAATTCCTTTGATATAAAGCGTAATGCGTCTTTGTTGTCTTCTGCTTCCTCGATCTACAACGGAATATTCAATCAGATGCGCATCGTTTTAAAGAAAGGAATTGACTTGATTGTTAAGACTATAGATACAAAGATATTTCCGTGATGGTTGCTAAGTCGGCTCACACGTAACACAAATTTCTGCTTGGAGTTTTGCCAAACAGTTTCACAGTCTGTTTATTCAACCCCCTAGGTATGGCATAATGCATCACTCGTACAATTTACGGTATAAAAGGACTAAAGTTCCTGTTTTCGCTGCTGTTCCTCTCGGCCCTTACAAAAACAACTTTGATGTCATTGAATTAAAGCTTTTTCCCTTCAGTGAGAGATTGGGAAGGATTTAATCCTCACTAAATACACTACTTGTCCGCGATTTTCGCCGAAAGCTTGTTTGAATTGCGCCTTAGGCTCGTTTGTATGTTCTACATGCCAAAGAAAGCTTTCTGGTTTAGGACCGTGCCAAGATTTTCTAACATTGAGCTTTTCACGGCTGTAAGTGCAGCCACTTTGTGGCTTTATATACTGCTTACCTTTACTGGGTCAGGCTCCGAGTTAGACTTTCAACTTCTAGGTAGAAAAGTGTTCTTTGTCATAGTGGACGTCACGAAATATGTTTGGACGAGTTCCCTGGTAACCACTTTCATGTTAACATGGCGGCGAAACAGCGCGTGATTATCACTGGAGCTTCTGGTCTCCTTGGTCGGGCAATCATGAAGGAATTCCTTAACTCCGACAAATGGGAAGTGTTAGGACTAGCTCATTCTCGAGCTAAGAACGTTCTAAAAAAGGTTGATCTCCTTGATTTTGACGAAAGTAAACGAGTCGTAAAGGAGTTCAAACCTCATGTTTTGATTCACTCTGCGGCCGAAAGAAGACCAGACATTGTAGAGAATGACGAGAGAACGTGCACAAAAATGAATGTCGGTGTAACCAAAGCACTGGTAGAAGCCATTAATGAGCTCAACAGTGACAGGGAGACTCCAGACCACTTCATGGTTTATATAAGTACAGATTATGTGTTCGATGGAACAAGTCCTCCGTACAAACCGCTGGACGAACCTAACCCTTTGAACAAGTATGGTAAAAGCAAGCTGGAGGGAGAACAGGTTATGCATCACAGTGAAGGAGCGATTCTTCGGGTTCCCATCTTGTACGGGGATGTCGAATATCTTAAGGAAAGCGCTGTAACGGGTGCGTATACAGTATTGTTTTATCAGGATTGTATTGCATAATTGTTTGGGCTAACCTGCAAAATACCCTCCCACGTGCTGTGCCATCTAACTTCACCCCAGTGAATAAGAGGATTGTCCATTATTCTTCACCTAATTCTTCTAAGCTCAGCAACAATGTGGAGGAGTATCATGTAGTTTCCCCATAATTTCCCCTAGGGACAGGCTGTGGAACAACAGCCCTCTCTCACGACCCATGTAAGTTCTATTGAACTTGCATCAAATCATATGGAGTGCACAGGGAATTGATCAGGTAACCAGGTTGGCTCAGATAGTGGGATAAATGGTGTCTTCTGTGCATTGGGTTAATTTCAAAATTAACTGTTGTGAAATGACAGAGTTGAGTTCAGTTACTTACAAGGTACCAGTTACATACTAGGGTAGAATCTCTGAGTCTCTTGTTTTATGATTTGTTGAGGAGCCAGCTTAACCCAGTATATTACAGTAATTTCTGTCAATTTCCCTGTGCGGCAGATTACCCACATTGGTCAATTTTTGCAATAACTAGAAAAAAATTTCAACAGATTACCCGCACTGGCAGATAACCTGCACCCGAAAAAAAAGAAAATTATCGACTTGCACAAAGTTCCTTTATAGTTTGTTTTATTGTAAAAATCTGTTCTAAAAAAAATCGATATCTCAAGATCTATGAGTAATCACTTGAAATGGGAAATTACTCTTTAACTCAAGGCAATGCTAGCTAAGAAAATTTCACTGATGTGTTGAAAATTCTGTTGTGTCATTAATTATGCTGTGCCATGAAATCAACATGTCAGCTTTTTCACAATTAAATTCTTTTATTTTCAAGTTCACTTTCCAAGTAAGTGAGAATTGTTTTTTGAAATTAAAAAAGAAACAAGCTGTGAATTTGACAAGGTAAGAAAGTAAGAGTATAAACAAGATAAAAGTTTTGTTGTCAAGTTTTGTATGTTTTTAATTTGCATAGGCTTTCATCGAGAGCATTGAAATCTATGGTTATAACAAGCAATCTGTGCAAAATAAATGAGTTATTACAGTTTTTGAAGAGTATCTTCAGTGGATCTGATCATCTTTGGTTTTTCCCCGGTTATAGTTTTAAAACTATACCGGAAGCTTTAAAAATTACCATACTACCAGCACCTTCCTATAACCTGCATTAACAACTGTTTGTGGAAAAATTAACAGATTACCTGTGGGTAATCAGTGGGAAATTACTGTACATGCAGCCCTTGATTTTAGAAAATAATCAAAATTCTGTCTGGAAAAGATGTGCTCTTCAAATATCAACAATACATAGCTCTCTTACATCAGGACAAGGCCATGAAACCCTTAACCCTTTAACTCGCAAGATCTGATTGTTAATTCTCCCCTGTAGCTGCAACACATTTCCTTGTAAATTAGTTATGAGAACTTGGTGCTAGATCAAGATAGCAGCTTCTACCTGATAAGTTTGAATATTCTTGTCTCCTGTTAGCTGAAGAATGTATGGATTTTGTAGGGAGAAGTTTTATGTTAGTCACTTCTGGAAGTTGAAGGGTTAACACATACATCCACCAAATACAAACTTTAAACACCCAAGTTTTATCATGATTGCCAGGCTGCCAGGCTGAAGTGTTAACTTGTGCAAATTTCTCACCTGGTTCACTGTTATAATCTTGTCTTCAAAATTGAGATTTTAGTAACCAGGTTTTGTCCCCTACCTAAATTAACACATGAAAATTATTTCTGAGAGAAAAGGTGCACAAATACCTTTCATGACCAAAAAATCAGCCCAAAAAATCACCCTGGACTTATACTTGAGTCATACACAAAGACCTGACCTAAGCAATCCAAGAAATTAGCATAGCAATTGCCTGAAGTCTGTTAGGAAAACCAAGTTTACAAAACCAGTTATAATAGTGTTTGAATTTCATCAGTTTTCAGCGCATTCTTCATCAATGAAAAAGTTTGAAATAATAAATTCTAAGTGGCTTAAACACAAACATATTGGAGTTGATTCCTATTGTGTCTTCTGATCTGTAGAGTAGACATTTTTTCTTACAGCTTCACTGCTGTTTATGGTGCTGAACTTTTGTGTTCATCAAATGAATACAGTAGCTCAGTGACCTGGCAAATGCTGTTGTCTTGCGCAGTCTTGTTTGTTATGCATAATCCTTCAAAGCTCTTTGGTGTTCCTTCATTCTACTAAATCTCCTCGTAAACTTAACATTAAAATAAAGGTTAGTTTAATGTAAGAAGATTTCATTTTCAATGTGATTTACAAAATATGGTGAAATACTTCTCAAGTGAATGGTAGTGCCCATGTATGCTTAAATCGTGGTGATATAATTGAGGTGCTAATAAACTTCACAGCACATGATTACATTTTTCTTTGCAAATTTTTTTTAATTCGCACTGTTTTCAATACATTCTCAGAAATAAGAGATTAACATTTTGAGAAATTTCTATTGGTCTGAATTTTACTTCTTTAACTAGAAATGATGAAAAATCTGATTTTTGACCTTGTAAATGGGGGGGTGACTATTACACAAGTTCAACTTATACACTAGTGAATACAGTAGTTGAGATCTAACAGTCTTAGAATCTCAGTTGGCTTGTTCACAAGGTTCATGAAGAGGCTTTTAGGCATGTAAAGTTCTGAAGGGGTTCTGCAAGCCAGAAAAATTGTACTCATATGTAAAGATTGGTATAATTTAGAATTTGGTCATGACCACTATTTAAAGTGGACACTTACACTTCAGCAGAATATTGAAACTCAATTTACTTTGACTTTAAGGTGATTTGTGATGCTGTTATGCTGTGAGTGTATCAGCCTTGCAGCTTAGTTACTCAGATTGTCCTGTGCCATAGTGTGCAATATGTTGAAGTCCTTCCTTCATACCTACTGTTATATCTTGGCACGATGGGCAGTCAGAGCTTTTATATTCTAATCTCAAGGTGCTGGCATTTTGACAGTGAACAGGCATTCTTATATTTCTCTTTCACAGAACTGTTTTTGATACTACAGAACTCCTGGTTAAAAAAAATATCTAACTAGATATGTTTCATGGTCTTGAATTGCTTGTGTTTTTCTTTGTGTTGTGCTTTGCTGAGATGTGTTTCCTTCCCTTTATCTAATTCATGTACTTGTGAATTTGTCAAACATATATCTAATTTAGTAAATTTCACTTAATTGCTTTCATTACCTGGAGGAGATTAAACTATTTATTATCACAATTGCAGTGTTATTTGATGCGGTCAAGCAGACGGATAAACCTGCCATAATAGACGATTATCAAATCCGTTATCCAACCCTGGTGGACGATGTTGCTGCTGTGTGCAAATTTATTGCAGAAAAGCACGTCAGTGATCATACAATGACTGGAATTTGGCATTGGAGTGGCATTGAAGCCATGTCAAAATATTCCATGGCTTGTCAAATGGCTGAAAGTTTTAATTTACCTATCAGTCACTTGACACCAAATCCCAACCCTCCCACAGGGACACCAAGGCCTCATAATACAGCCCTTGAGTGTTCGAAACTGGAGGCTATGATGCAAGATAGTGGAACGAGCATGCGCACTCCGTTTAAGCAAGGAATGACACGATGTTTGCAACCATTTGTGTAACCCTTGAAAGCTGGGGGCAATTTTGAAAGGGAAAAAAGATATATGTAATATGAAGAGAGTACAACGGTGATAATAAACCTTACTAAAGCAAAGAGACAAATAAATGGACGAGAATTTCGAGATGCTTGCAAAGTAGCTAATTCTGTTTCCTTTTGGGAAAGCAAGAGGGTCATGAGTTACGCGGGGGTCACGCAGTACAACGCGCGCGAAAGTCGCCTTTCTCGTGGCGACGTGATGTAATTGAAACGATACTTGGGATATTAACTTGACACTCAAAGTGACAATAGTTATAATATCCAAGTTATTTCACTATGATTTCATTAAATAATCGCGCCAAGTGTCATACCCAAACGAATGATCTTCGTTAGCATGCGCTGTTGTACTAAGCGCAAGTGTTTTTTTTTTAATCGGCAGCTGGTTTTACAAAAGGTTATAGCGCCCCGCTGTCTGTGATATTTCTCACGCAAATAAAAGCAGTCAAATTCAAAAGCATTTACATTAATTATTGTTTATGACTCAGGACTAAGAGCCATACCCACCCACTCACTTCAACCAAACTCCACTTATGTTAATTTAAACAAGCAGTACATCGAACACTGAGCGATTGAAAATATTGACCTCCGTGACGACAATGGGCTAGAGCATAATTTAACATTTTTGTTTGAACTGACTATTTTGAATGATATCTTCGGACTCTCGAGCTTAGGAATAAAATTCCACGGCAGCTTGCTTTGGAGTGTGTGGGCGGCGGGTAATGACTCCTAATGGTTCTGATTTGACATCGACTTCCCGTGTAAGTTGACTCAAGGTTCAGTGCTGAATCATCAGGATGACAATATGAGCATTTTGTTCCTTAAAATAACTCGTTATCGGAAACAAGCTTCGAAGTATGTGTTCCATATAGAAAAGTTATAAATAGTTACTGGAATTTTTTTTGGGGTCCAGACTGTACAGAACTGAAAAAGGATTTTGAACTCTTAAACCAAAACCTCCTGTTTATTAGACATTCTACGTTTGCGTTGTTACAATTCCTGGGTACAGTTGTCAGACTTGTACAACTAATTAATTCACGCTAAAAGTCGTGCAAATACAAAGGTGGACTAAGTTATCTATACTTCATCAGACAGATCCTGCCCTAGCAAAATATCGGAGAGTATTTCCTACCAGGTATGACTCGGGTAAGGCTCCGCACGATTCTCTAACAATCGAAATTCTGCTTTCTACTTGTTGATCTTGCTAGGAATGCCTCATTTGACAAGAATACGAGAAACAAAGGATCTTCCATGAGCACATAATCGTTTGAATTGTTCAACAAAGGGGTATTGAGGTCCCCTGGGGTTCGTGTGGCCGTGCTTTGCACCGCAATGGATATTGACCGGTAATATTAATTCAGTCTTGTGCGGTCTATGTTTTTGCTTTCGCAGTTGACAAAAATTTCTCGCTCATTGCGTTGGCAAACTGAAGTCGGACACCAAAGCATTACTGAATAGTCGTGAACGAGTGGTCTGTTCGCTAATGGCTTCGTTTTGGCTCGTCGTTGCTATTGGAGGTATGTTCGTGATTCAGATAAAGGAAAAGAACTTGAATTTTATATCGCTGTTGCTCGCAACTTTTAGTTAGGTATAGGCCGATCGTAATTTAAACTTCCTGGAGTTTTAAGTTGTCTTCGATTTCCCGGGTGATAACTCTTACTTCAATTGCTTTTTTAAATTTCTGTTCGATTCTTCGGTGCCGGATATGTATCTTTATCATTATACTTATAATTTCTGCTTCGCAAAATTGGAGCTCTATGTAAAAACAAAAAGCGTACAAGCCCTGCGTTAAAAATATTACGAGATTAAAAATATTAAGAGATTGTTGCTACAATTGTTGGCGGCCCGGTTTTGCTCAATTTGTTTACAGTTAAAAGGGATTGCTTGAGGTGTAAAGCATATCGAAAACGCTCGATATTCTGATATCGTCATAATTTGACTTTCGTGTCAATAGAATACAACAGCGATGTTTACGAAGTTCAGCTTTCACCAAATTTACCTGCTTTTCTGATGCGTAATGTTACCGGCGCCGGAGGTATAGTCTAGAAAGACATGCACCATCGCTCTGAGCTTCTTTAGAAGAAGGCAACTTTGATAGGTACGTTTCGAAACTTTACTTCAACGACCATTGTATCGATAGATATTACACTCCAACTATGAAATTTATACCTCCTGAGTTAAATCTTTGCCGGGGAACAAAGAAAATTGAAATTAATTATAATTCGTATTACAGGTGGTTATTTTGGTTATTTTTTACTTGAAAAAAATTTCGCCATTTTTAGTCTTTGGCTATGTGCGTCAATCTCAAAAGGAATGTAACGAATGTTGTTCTCACTATTCAAGTTCAACAATGAGTTCTAGATAATGACGATTTATAAATCGACATCCCAACCGCAACCGAGGAAAACAATTAATCTTCGTCCTTTGCGGTTCAAACCAGACAAAAGCATGTTTTTCTAATGAAGCTTTGTTTACTGTTCTGTAAGAATGTATGATGCTTCTTCCTCAACAATAAAGGAGCTAATACCCCAAAGTCCGTGATAAATTCTTTAAAAACAAGCTTTCCTCAGGTATGACAGGACAAACTTTCTTACTTCATGTTGTCCTGATAAAACTTCACGGAATTCGGTTTCCATCTCTTTTTTCGATTTTTCGGTTTGCTCTTGTTGGGGTATTAGTTAACTAAGCAGAAAAACCGATTCAATTTTTGCATTACGTTCGCACTACGCCACTACTTAATTTTTCCTTGCTTGAACTGTTTTCAAAGGTGGGCCAGGGCTCCATCGTTAGTCGTGAATCACTAGTTGCCTGTAGCCCGCCGAAATAGTAACTTCTTTAATGAGCTAGAGGGGTAGAGGTGAGGGCAACTCTCCCTCCCCTCCCCCCTTTCAGTGTGTAATTACTCACTTCTCGTTTCTTTCATTGAAACACTCGTAGCAAAACAATAATTTTAAGAAAAGCTATGGTGTTAGGCATACCTCTGTTCATTAAACAACAGTGCAGCTATCGGCTCAGACACTGGAACGATAAAAGACGTCACAATGACGTAATGGTTCCTGATAGGTTTCACTCAGTTTTCTGGCTCAGCATGGTTACACATTTCCGCTGTTAAACGTAAAATACGCGCATCTTCCGCTCTCTGTTAATTTCTACCTCGACGATTCCTCAATGAAAAGGGGGTGAGCACCGTTAAAAAAGATAGTAAGCAGTTTGAATACAAACATGATCACAGGCTGGATCGTGGTCAGTTTTTCTGGTGAGTTCGTTTAAGGTATGATTTATACAGTCTCTTGTCAGTCAACTCATCATATTTGCTTCAAAGACATTTGAAGGATATATCTCTATGGTCATTTTTATGAGCTAATACTCTTGGATCACGTTCTGTTCTTGATTTTATCTTGTCTTAGGAATCAAGTTCAATGGTACATTAAATTGTAGAACAGGCGGAATGACACGCATTGATGCCTGTCGAGTATATTCAATTTTTCGGAACATGTTCGAACACGAAAAAAACCTTTGCATTTCTTAGCTTCATAAGTTTCAAAGGTTGCTAAGTGTATTTTAGTTTCACCCGCGAATGTAGAATTGACACTCATGCTTAAATATGTGAATACGTTTGGACAGAAGGCATTAACTCGATGCGTAGGGAAAGGTCGATATTAACAGTCGATTATAAAGTACGTGAACATTGCCACACAATACAAGTCAATATTATTATCCAAATGTACCTTTACTGAGATTAGCGATTTTTCGCTCATAAGTGACTTTTTATGTATTTGTTTTTTCATAGACATGGTGGCCATATCATGATTAATGGCTGTTGTCAATACTGGTATTAGTAAAATTCTAGATTAATACTAAACAACTCGACGTTACGTTTGGTTCATGATATGATTTCGGTCGCTATTTTTATATTTTCTTAACGTATTATTAATGACGTGGAAATGTAGCGGTATAGTTTGGATTCTCTGTTTTGTATTCCTTTTTTATATTTTCTAACGATCGTAGTCAGACTTTAATTTCACCGCTCACAACGATAGCTCATCCGAAAGAGAGAGGGCCCCGGCGGAGGGTTGTTCAGGGCACAGAAATTTTTTTGAGCATTCCTATAATGTAAGAAACTATCCCAAAGAATAGCAGTGCTTAGGAAGATGAGAAGATTCCTCCCCGTTGCCTATAACGCAATGATAAAACAGCTAATGTTATGTGGATCAACTGTTTGGTCGAACTGTTCAAGTGATAACATAACGAGAGTCTTCAAGCTTCAAAAACGCGCTGCCCGAGTTATCTTGGAAGCTGATACAAGGTCGAACAGCGTGAAACTCTTTAAGAAATTAGCGTGGGTCCCTTTCTATGACGAATTTAAGTTAAATAAGAGTACTTTAGTCTTTTAGCATTTACAAGGAAGCCGTCCTGCTTATATGTACGATCTACTCAAATTTAATGCAGACCTACACACACGAGCTGGTCGTTACATTAAATTAAATCTCGCCTGCCCTCGTTTCAATCGCGAAACCGAGGGAGGGAAGACCTTTAGCGTATCTGCGACAAGGCTGTGGAACCAACTAACCATTAACCTAAAAAAAGAGGCGACAACAGTTGCTTCTTTCAGAAAGGCCTTACATAGACATTAGTTTTTAGCTTGCATTCTTATAGACTTGTTGACCAGTTTCATAATCCTCGAATACATTTTAATTCCAATTACGGTACTTTTAGGATCGTGGGCCACTAGTTAATCAGTTGAATTACTGTTGTGTGTTACCCTCCTTAAACAAAGTTGTCATTTATTTCTTTGTTTATAATATTTGGGGAACATTCAATAAAAAATTCAGGCAGTCAAAATAATTAAAGCTTGTGAAATTTTGGTGTTGCTTGTGTCTTACAAGATGCCATACCACACAGGCGGCTCAGTCGGTTAAAATCTGCGAGAAAGGCCCATCTACTTTACAGGTTAAGATCTTGACAATTTCTCGAAAGTCGAAAGGATCTACCTTCACTTCACATTAAACTCCAGCTGTCTCGCCCTCTTCAGAGGGGTCTAAAAGGAATCAGGATCACAATCTTGAATGGCTTTCAGTTAAAACAGGGAAAAACTTCGTTAGTAAAATTATGTGAAGGGTGTTTTGCCCACAGCATCCATATGAGAACACGACTGAGCTAAAAATCTTGCAATGACCATTATTTCTGATGAGCTAGCCTTAAAATACTGTAAGTAAAAACTCAGAGCTCAAAATTAGGCCGGAAATTCCCTGTGATCTCACATGGAAACCATCGCAGTTCTAACAAAACTCGACGGGACTTTCTTTTCTCTTTGAGCTTTGTCCACTTTTCCTTTTAGCTCAAATGACCTCGAACATGTCAGCATTTAGAATGAACTGTTCCTACTCCTCAAGTTAAGTTATGTTTTCACATGTTCTTTCTTTGTATTTGTTGCAGTTGCCTCCCTGACTCTGGCGACAAGTGATCGTAAGTATAAATATTCGTCTTACATGTCTGCATTCTAATCCACAGTTTTGGTCTGTGTTTAAGTCAACTGGAATTCTCATTCTTAGAAAAGATATGGTAACAAAAGTGCTAGTTTGAAACACATTTTAAATTTTTTATTTTGCTGGAATTCTTTCGTCTGCAGTAAGAAACCAAGAGAGTAACTGAGAGATACTTACTATTTCAGCCTGCATCCCTTCTGGAGAATCCATCGATGCTTCAAGTGGTCACATTTCCAGCCCCAATTTTCCCAACAACTATAGCGTAAACAGAATTTGTACCTGGAATATCACGGTGCCCGGTGGGAAAATCATCAAACTGACCTTCTTGAACTTTACCCTGGTAGCAGGTGAAAACGATGACTGTGCTGGAGCGGCAGATAGTAGTGCCCGAGTCTTTATCACAAACGTTGCCTCTCATGGAGGAAATCCTAATGACTTTAAGATCTGTGGTCAAAAGCTTCCCCCTCCTGTGTACTCCGAGGGAAACTTCATTCAAGTGAGATTTGAATCTCGCACCGGCCTTGTAAACAAAGGGTTCAATGCAACCTTTGAGGCAATAGATGGAGATTCACGTAAGTCCTTGTGCCAGTTTAATAGGAAACATGATACCGTTAAAGATGTAAGCGGGAATTTGATTTGGGCTTACCCAGCAAATGATAAAATACAAACGATCAATGAACAGCTAGGGTCTATAGAAGAATGTAGCCAAACCTTTAAACCCCTACTCTCTATACAATTCATTATTCGATTTAAAACACAAGCTCACTAACATCTGTACAGCGAATAAGCTATATGTAGAAGGTAGTGAAAAGTAATCAGTTGACTGCAAAACCTTGTGGAAAAAAAAGGATTAAAAAAAAGAGCCTCACAGGCTGATTTTCGATCGCAGTTAAGAAAATGACATGTCTTTATTACTGTAAGTATGATGAATTTACCTGAACCTGACACACTTTTGGTTACTCTTTTTAGTGTGCCCAACAGATATAATCCTAAACGAAACATCAGGTTCTTTCAAAACTAAAAATCACAACTAAAACAGTTTTCGAAGCCTGGCACAATCTTTGTTACTCTTTTCAGTGTGCCCAACAGATATGATCCTCAGTGAAACATCAGGTTCTTTCTCCACTCCCTTTAATCCAAGAAACTTTCCATTCAACCAGACATGTAGCTGGAAGATTATAGGGAAACAAGGATACCGTGTCGAGCTCACAATACCAGACTATAATCTTGAACGTTGCGGTGGCGCTGCTTGCTCGTGTGATTATATGGAAGTTCAGAATAGCTTCAGTGATCAAGCGCTGCCTGGAAAACTATGTGGTACACCAAGGAAAATTCCTGTAAAGTTCTATTCACTGCACGAAAGCCTGAGGGTGGTTTTTGTGTCCGATGATACAAACATGGATTATGACGGATTTGGGGCAACTTACAAGCTGTTGAACTACAGTCCTCCAAGTAAGTAGAGAAAACAACGTCGTGAGATCTAAGAGTTCGCTGAGAGAAGATGTTCCACGCAATAAACTCACCCTACAAGTGATGATAAGGCGTTTAGTTTAAGTGCCCATGGCACGAATTTTTTTTTAGCACCTAGCGAGTTCTCCTTGACCTTTTTCTTGTGCATTGAAAGTACGATTCGGCGGCCAAAATGTTTCCCCGTTAAGCGCGCGGCCAAAACGATCATGTTACATAGCCGTGACGTAGAATACTGTGAAGACACGTCGGCAATTATCGTGAAGAAAGGAGAAATATAGAAGAGAGGATGGACGTATTGCAAGGCCGGAGCGCCAAAAGATGTTAGCTACAGGAATAATACACACAAACAAGGTTTTTCTATACACTACTTTCGAAAGGATATAGCTGTACGGCCAAAATGGACGCGTTTCGATCGTCGACATCGAGGAGATTTTACTCTTCAATGTCATCGGCCTTATGCTCTATACCGGCTTAGAAGACGCTTGTTACGAACACATACCACTAGCCAGATCAGTTTAAGATAACCAATGAATTCTGCTGAAAAGAATGCCGATTAAGGGGTCTGTTCCCATACCGTAAACGATTGTCCAACATTCTTTATTTTATTACTAATTTTCGGCTGACATTTCGCAAGCGAAGAATGGTGAGCTCCTTATTGTTGTTTATTTCACGCGCTTGAGATGTACTCCTTGTATTTCCACATGACTACATTTCTGCTTTTCTTATCCTATAAAAATCCTACCGATTTTAATTTACATCGTATTTTGATAACAGATTTACATCGTTTGTGATGAAGTTCAAGCCCTTTCCTGAGCTGACCGATATCCTGTTGCGTGAACAGTGCGAAACCTCTGGCGGATACCGGCATAAACACATGCAAGCTCGAAGGGGCCGTGTATTCTCCTAAGCTAGGTTTCCGAAAATCCATCCCACGGTCCATCAATTCCCCCCTGTCGTCAACAAACTAAAAGAAGTAACAGTAGCAATGTCATTGTGATAGCAGCATTGCAGCGAGATAAATGAGAAAACACAAATTTTATTGAATTAGATGGTAGCGAATCCAAGTACCGTGCCGGAAAGTCGATGCGTACGAAATATTCATTAATAATACTGATGTCAATCCTGCACATAAACTAAAGATGTTTTTCTTTATTAAAATCCCTATTTGAGATTAACTTGAATCAAATGATAATAAACTCATTCGTTTTCCGTTCGGTTTGACCGGCTCGACGATCGCGATGATAACCTCTGCCTTTGCAATCTCCGAGGAAAAGAGCAACTTACGGTTAAACTTCCTGGTGACTTCTCGGTGAAAAATCATCGTGCCTCGTGAGACAGCTGATTCTTTCGTCAAAAGTTAGCTTTTGGTTTACCAAGGGTATTGCTCTACCGCAACGAAATTCTAGAGCAGTGACCAAGGGGAACCTTCGCCGCACATAGTGCGAGGGAATAAAATGTTATGGCAACAGAAACGAACACAGCTACCCATTCTTAACATAGATTTTGCCATAGAAACAAAACACAAACGCAGCAAACTAAACATTCAGTAAGGGGAATTTTTTGTTTTAATCTTCACCTAAGCACCGCAGGCGAGAAACCGTCTTTGTCAGTGTTCGTCGAAATCTTCGTTTGATGCACGCAGTTCTCCTTCGTAGGGCTGAACCGTACTCTACTACTGTTGTGTACGATGTATCACAACTCTCAGTAGAACCTGCTGAAGATAGGTAGACATTGCTATCGGACATAATTTCCAGAGTATTTCAACGCTGACTGATACAAAATTATTAGAGATGTGAGAGATTTGCAAGTTTCAACTCAGAGTTTTCGCAGTTTTCTACGTCATCACCTGCTAATTCGTTACCGGTCCACGGGACACTTTTAAGACTAAATACGAGCGCTTGAGGGCCCGGAAAGTCCGAGTTTTAAGTTTTTTGAAATTTTTCCAAGCTAAATATTTAAGCTAAGAAGGATTCACACTGGGTATAGATCTAGCAAGGTTGGGACCAATGTTTGTAAAGCAGCAAAACCCTCAAGCAGCGAAACTTAGGGGTGGTGCTTGTGTCCGATGATGCAAGAATGGACTAAGACGCATCTGGGGAAACTTACAATCTGTTGAAGTACAGTCCTTCAAGTAATTAGAAAAAACAACTTCGTGATACCCAAGAGCTCGCTGAGAGAATGTTTCATGTAAATTCACCCTTACAAGTAATGATAAGGTGCTTAGTTAATACATGACTAATCGGGCCTGTTCCAAGCGTTCTAGTTAGTAAAACAGAGCGAAATAGCCAAGGATACGATAGTAGCGGCGTAATGAAAAAGAGAGTGAGGTTTGGGTCTGGTAGGAAAAAGAAGAAGTTGGTTACACAACATGACCCACCCCTCCCTCGTTTTTTTCGCTCCTCTGCTACTCTCTCGCTGTTCAATATGGCACTGTATTTTAGCAACTAAACGTCCGGAACAGGCTATGCTTATTCTCCTACACTCACATGCTCCTTTTTTTTGTTTACAGTTTGTCCCAAGGAAGCAATTCCTCTCTCAGGAAGCGGCAAAATAAGCAGCACAAACTACCCAAAGAGTAACTACAATGCGTCCAGAGATTGTACCTGGAACATTACCGCGCCAGCTGACAAAATTGTAAAGTTTACGTTTACTGACTTTGTATTGAGTGAATGTTCAACCAATTGTTCAGATTCAAGTTGTTCTTATGTGGAGCTTTATGATGGTGGGTCAACAAGTTCGCCTTCGCTAGGGCGATTTTGCCAGGGGTCGTCTTGGAATAAGACTCACTTCTCGACTGGAAACCAATTGTTTGTGATGTTCCATCCGGGACAAACAGTTGCTCGTGGATTTGAAGCAGAATATTCAGTATCTTCCCGCAAACCAACAACATCACCACCTACAACAGAAACGAAACTGACAAGTGAGACGGCAACGACCGGTGAATCAAGTACGACTGGTGGTAGGTACCTTGTAAATCATATTTAAAACTCCTGTTTCAATCATGAGAAAATTTCATCCCCACTGGCAATTGTTTCTCATAACTTTTCATGCCACCCACGCTGGAGTCATCTTTTGTGTTTTGTCTCTCAAATGATTAACATGTAGTAATCAAATGACTTGATCATTTTGATAGGTGCAGCGTCCAAGAAATCTTTATCGACCGGCGCTTATGTAGGTATAGGGATTGGTTCGGTAGCTGTTCTCGCAGTCGTCTTCATTGCAATTCGTGGTAAG
This sequence comes from Pocillopora verrucosa, assembly GCF_036669915.1. Classification (NCBI taxonomy): domain Eukaryota; kingdom Metazoa; phylum Cnidaria; class Anthozoa; order Scleractinia; family Pocilloporidae; genus Pocillopora; species Pocillopora verrucosa. The sequence continues at coordinate 9,169,859 of NC_089325.1, forward strand.
TCCGATTGCTTCCCTCTTGGAGGGAAAATGGATGTGGTGCCATATTTACTTTTCAATTTGTCTAGCGCTGGTGAGGAGGCCCTCACTTTAAGACCTCTGATTAGGAACATGAATGACAAGGCCATCTACTCCCTTACGTTTTTTTTGCAATGAGATCAAAGTGTTTAGAGGAAAGTAGTGGCGGGGTTAAAAAGGAAATCTCAGCTTTTTCATCGACACCAAAACTCTCTTTTATCTGGTTGACTCGTCTGTCCGCAATGAAAGCTTTGCGAGACCCTTGTGTCCATACTACGCTTTTATCGCCCTTCAGGAGAGTGTCTTAGGATGTACTTATCAAACAAGCGGCCAAAAGCTTTACACCATATTGTTGTAACCTTTTATCATCTTATATATGTGTCCTTCTAATCAGGGTGACTAGCCTGCGATATAATTCCGGAAGTAAATACTAGTATGTCGTACTTACTCAAAGATGCGCGCCCCCGCAAACGCGCTTCCTTCGAATTAGGAAGGTGCGAACAAAGGGGAGATTGAGCAGGGAGTGGCGTAATTTACGTTGTCACTTTGGTGAGCACTACGGCCATTACCAGTACCGATTGCATTATAAACAGATTTATTCGTTTTATCCTATTGATATTTTTGTTTCTGACAGCTTTAAGACGACAGAATGGCGCGCATGACGTGAACACAGACGGTGAACCGGGTAGTAAGTATCAAGGCGACTACAATCCTAATGCTGGGCAGAACTCTGTATACCATGCACCAAATACCGGGGAGCACTCCTACGAGTTGGGATCTTTCCCTAACGGAGGATATGCTGGTTAAGCGGTTGTGTAGAATATGCATCAATTAAAAAAAAAACATATTGTTATTATCCGTATGGCAAATAATGTTATGGTAAAATATTCTTAAAAAAAAAAATTTAAAAAAGCTGGTAATATGACGATCCTAGTGCCAGTATTTCGTGTAATTATTATTGTTAGTATTGTAGGCAGTGTAAGCATTGTTAGTCGAGCAAGTTTCTGTGAGTTGCAACGCGAGTTTTTTGAGTGATATCTGTATTGTATGTAATTGTAAGTGAAGTAAGTATTGTTAGTAGGGTAAGTACTGTAAACTATGTGAGTTTTTTAAGTAATGTTAATATTGTGTGTAATCGTTAGTAGTTTAAGTAGTACTGTAGTGTGTAGAGGAAGTATTGTAAGTAGTTTGAATTCTGTAAGTTGAAAATTATGGAAGAAAAAACAAAAGAGTGTAGAGGATTATGTTCATGAATAGCCTGTTCCAAGCCCTTAGTCAAAGGAGACGAGTGAAACAATGAACGCACGAGTAATGGAAGATTCTGTTGTAAGGACAACGGCTGCCTAACTCCCCGACCCCCACCCCCCCCCCCACCACGTTCTTATTATTCGTGCGTTAGTTATTTGGCTCAGACCATGAACTGAGAGATTGGTCACAAGCTGGATTATGAAGAAATAAGGAGGAAAGCACAGCTTAGGGATAGAATAGAAATATTTTTACTATCAGCTATCACAATCCATTAGCACAGATTACAAAGGGATACAGATTAGAGACTTTGATAATTTAAACTGTGCGTAGTCTCCAGTTTTTCAATAATAATCAAGGAGTAAAACAAATTCAAAATCCATAACAGTATTAAAGGTTTGGAATTCGCTTTTTTTAGTAGAAACACAATGCGCTTTAATGTGTTTTGGGGACGAGATATTGTCCTCTCTTGAACTTTTTCAAAAAAAAAAAGCAAACAAACAAACAAACAAAAAAAACAACAACACAACAAAACGAAGAAAAATAATAAAAATAAAAATGGAATACTGGGCTAATTGTCATTTGCGGCGATCCGAAAGGTTTCTTGAAAGTTGTTGCCTCTTTCATGATTAACATTCACGGAGTGACTTGGTGAGATATGTCTAATCGAAGAGCGAACAAGAAGACTTAAGTACAAACTGTAGCACGCTATTTTGTCTATAATTAATATTTGCATTTTAGGTATAATTTTTTTTGTAACTAAACGTTCCCTCTGAATGTTATTAGCACCAAGATCATTATGGATCTGCGAATTGTTTCGAGTCAAAAGCCGCTTATATAATTATCTTCACTTGTTTGCTAATTTAATTAGTTTTAGCTTAACCTTTACGGTGAGCACTTTTGAAGAACGCTGTTATCGCACGCGATATGTAGCAGATAGGCAACGCGCGTGCGGTTTTCTCGCACGCACGTGACTCTTAATGCTCTTTTGAGTGTATGCACAGGCTCGCAGTTATGGAGTGACGTAAACCGACTTGTGTAAGTTCGTCTGATAATAAAAGCAATACCCGCATTTTATAAAATTATTGCGTTGCAGCTTTTACAAAAGATCTTGTTAACGTTTCCAGTAGAATTTGATTGAATCCGTGAGCGTCAAGTAAAACTATGTACGGGTTTATTGTGGGAATTCGATCAATACGTCTTGCTTCTGTGCGGAACCGAAACTATCAAGTGTCAAGAACAGCGATTTTAGGGTATGACCAACTGAGGACTTTCGTCACCAAAAAAACTGGCGTTATTTTGGAATTTCTGTGGCACTATGCCGATGCTATTAAAATTTGTTTTTATTTTGACTGTTTCGCTTTGATTTTCGTCAACTATGACGGATTTCCTTTGTATTTTGACGTAAATCCTAAATCTCCTGGTTTTCATTTCCTTTCTATCAAAATAGTAACATAATCATCGTGTTAAGAGACTTAGTGGGGAGGGGGAGGAGAGAAGGCAAGCAAGATTCCTCACCTCCCCTCTAATTTCTCGCATCTTTTTTCTTTCACTTCTTTCATTGAAACTCTCGCAGTAGAAATATCCAAAGGACACCCCTTATGTCGAAAGGATCCCTCAAGTTGCGTCGAACTCCTAGTACATACCATCAAGTTACAGCTGAAGAACTGAAATTGTCACAGACTCGTCAATGACGTCAAGGTCACGCTAACTTTATTCCGTCTGTTGCCTCTGTGCTTGCTTCCATATTTCCGCAGTTAAATACGAAAGAGAACTGACTTATGTTGCTCTGTTGATTTCGACCTCGTCGATTCCTCAGCGTGAAGAAGATCAAGCTTTGTTAAAATAGAACAAGAAGTTTGAATACCATCATGATTTCAGCCTGGATCTTGATTACATTTTGTGGTGAGTGAGAGTTCTTTCATGCGAATGATTAATGCGCAATTTTCACTTCACTGATCATACGTGCAACAAAGGAATCTAAAAGTTACATCTGCTTACTCTTACAGGCCAGAGGTTTGAATTATCATTCTGTTCTTGACTTTGCTTTGTCTACCGACTTTTAATGCGCATTTTCGAAATGCGAATTTAATGTCACGTAACTTGATCTTCTTCCGTGCATCGTTCTTCTTCATTGCTGTCTTCTTCGCTCGGGTTCGCTCAGTGTTCGCGGTTCCACTTTTTTTTATCGATTAAGTGGATACCCTTCAAAGGAGGTTCTTAATTCAACATGTTAGAGTTTTCTAGGAAGGGAGATAATTCTGGTAAAATCGTGCGAGACAAGTTAAATGCCAATTCATGTCCATTGAGGAATTCGAACCTGCATGGTAATTGATCGTTCGCTGAAAAGGTTTAGACATGAACAAAGGTACTTTGCATTCTTAGGCTACTTTATTTCAAGGAAAATCAAATGGTTTTATACTGTCACATGCAAATGGAGATTGATTCTCACACTCAAATAGACAGAAAACGTGAACTCGATGAAAAAGATATTTCTGACACGAGAGGAAGTTAACATAAACAATTGATGATATAAGATAACGACAACGTTAGCGAGTATATATCAACATTTTAACCTGACTGCACATTCTTTGAAGAAAGCGATTCGCGTGTGAAGTCTTGCCACAGGTGAATTTTATGTCATAATTGTTTATTTGTACACCAGGAGCCATGAATATGAAAAATTCCTGATAATACTGGGGTCAGTAAAATTCGAAACCGAGACAATTTCACCTACGGTTCACCACATGATTTCGTTCGCTCAACTCGGATTCTGGCAAGGCGTTATTTACGACATTGGAATTTTGTTTTACAATTAAGATTCGCTCTTTTACGTTTGTTTCTTGTATGATATCAACAATTATACCAAGATATTTTCAAACGGTTGTACAAATACTTTTTTCCGCTCACGTTGATAACTCCGAAAGTGACAAGTCTTTCTAGCGGAATACGAGGTTTTATATTTTAATATGGAGGATTTTAAAGGTACATAGTTCACGTTCGCGGGCGGATGACTCAGAAGAAGAGGTCTACAAGTTACTGATGGATTTTAAAGCTTGGGCCTCGTGTAAAAAAAATTGACCATCAAACCCAGCACTTTTTTTAGATCTTACGTATGCAATAGGTAACAATAAGTTTATGTCAATGGTGTTCAGTCTGATTTTCATCCTGTCTTCTCTGGTGTACTTTAAGGTTCCATATTAGGAGCTCTACTATTTCTTATGTATATCTGTATGACTATTTTAATGCTGACAAACATTCATACATGTCCAATACATTCAAACTTAAATCTCAGGAAATTTTGTCTAACAATCATTGATAGGTATATCTGGAACAATATTCCTCAACCTATTAAAGAAAAACAAATGTTTAAAAAACCACTTTCACATTGCTATCTAAATCAATATTAATTATTCATGTCCTTCATCTTCTGTCTTCCTCTTTGATCTAAGCTGTGTTATTTAGGCCAAGTTTAGTAAATAACTTTTTATATTAGATTAAGGAGGCACTATATTGGGTATCTGGACGTGCCCTTCTCCTCTCTTCTCTAATATCTAAATGTTCAAAATTAGAATTGACCAGTAGTTATTACCTTGTTTATTATGTAACCTAACTTACTACTACTTGGGGTAGAGAAATAAATTTGGGGGGGGGGGGGGAAATTTGAATAAATCAATATTTAAAAGTTCAAATGTCCAGGGGGATGTTGAAGCTTCCAGTTGATCGACGCATTACTCTCACTACCTTTTGGGGACCTTCATTTATAAGAACAAATCCCAGACTCTGAAAGAAATGAGAGACTTTGACACTGAAAGAAAAAACACTGAGAGGGAGTCATTGAGGCAAAAACTGAGGAGATTGCATAAACACCTTGTGAAACCCTTAATTTTACCATGTCATTTTTTAGTTATAGCAAGCTCCCCCCAGCTAGCAGTTAATAATGTCGTGACCTTTCAGACGGGGAAAGTGGCAGGGGGGAAGGGTGTTTACAAACAAAAACGCACTGTTAGAAGCCAACAGAAAGTCACATCATTTCTTCTCGCTTTGGTGAATATTGTGTGAAGTCTCTCTTTGGTTGGTAATTGTTGAACAGAAGCTTTTTTCATAACTTTCAATGAAAATTCTGCGAAGTGGCATTAAGGTTTTCAGAGCTTGTACAACATTTGAAGAATTTCTATGCTCTTATGTTTATTTTTTGTGAGAAACTCCTGACAACTAAATACTGACAGCTTGGTTCAATATTGGCGCCATTTTTTTCGGTTTTCTTTCAAGGCACGAAACGGCTCGGGACGCTTCTTTGGCAGCCTGGTTAAAAGCTGCGAGAAAATACCTTTATAGCTGTCGATCTTAACAATGTCACGCGGGTCTAAAGGATTTCTTTGTTCATTATATCCTCCGTAGCTCTCTTGCTGGCTTTAGGGGCGTAAGCAGTCAATTAGGATTACAATCTTAAATTGTCTTTAAAAGGGTCGAGTAACAAGTGTCACCCGAGGATCCCTAACCCTCAGCGAATTTTACAAAAAAAATTCACTCGTCACACGTGTAAAAGGAAAACTTCACTTCGCTTTTCTTGTAGAGAAGATTTCAAAATCACGCCTCACGGTGGTTCATAAATTCACGAATCTCGCTCTTCTTTCCGTTAAATTCTCGCGTCACATACTTATTTTCGTCTTAATCACCCGTCACGTATAAATTCCTTTGCAACCCTCAACGAGAGAAGAACGGCTTAGCTTAAAATCTTGCAAGAATTGATGTCTCACACTCACACATAAAAATTTAATCAGCTTGCCTCAGATCAGTTTGAGCGGGCGTTTAAGCGGCTCAGAAAATACGAGATATTAACAAGTTAAAAATCAGCTCAGAATTCTTTGTGGTATAAATAGCACTATCGCAGCTTAGGGAGTTTTCTATGCTGTCCACTTTTGCTCAGATGACCTCAAACTTTTTAGCATTTGGGATGAACTAGTTTTACTGCTTACGTTGAGACACGTGTTCACATGTTCGTTTTTTGTATTTGTTACAGTTGCCTCCCTGACTGTGGTGACAAGTGATCGTAAGTATAAATATTCGTCTTACATGTCTCCATTTTAATCCACAGGTTTGGTCTTTGTTTAAGTCAACTAGAATTCTCATTCTTAGTAAAGATATGGTAACAAAAGTGCTAGTTTGAAACACATTTTCAATTTCTATTTTGCTGGAATTCTTTTGTTTGGAGTAAGAAACCAAAAGAGTAACTGAAAGATACCTTTTTTGCAGCCTGCAGCCCTCCTGGAGAGTCCATTAATGCTACTAGAGGTCATATTTCCAGCCCCAATTTTCCCAACAACTATGACGCAAATAGGATTTGTACCTGGAATATCACGGTACCCGGTGGGAAAATCATCAAACTGACCTTCTTGAACTTTACCCTGGTAGCAGGTGAAAACGATGACTGTGCTGGAGCGGCAGTAGATAGTGCCCGAGTCTTTATCACAAACGTTGCCTCTCATGGAGGAAAACCTGACGACTTTAAGATCTGTGGTCAAAAACTTCCCCCTCCTGTGTACTCCGAGGGAAACTTCATTCAAGTGAGATTTGAATCTCGCACCGGCCTTGTAAACAAAGGGTTCAATGCAACCTTTGAGGCGATAGATGGAGATTTATGTAAGAGCTTTTCTTCTATGGTAGTTTACTAACTGGAAGCATACAAGTGTACTGGGCACGTACCCCTATTAAACTGAGCGAGAATTATGTTGAATATATCATACAAATAATAACGTAGGCAATCTTTGAACAGCTATAGTCTGTAGAAAAAAAATTGCATATAGTCAAGCCTTTTACTCGAATGCAAGCTGCCATATTTATCAATTGTTATATTGATTAAAGTATATAACCGTTAACGTACGGAAAATGAACTGTAGGCGTTATTAAAAATCATCCAGTTGACCACCGTGGACTGTAAACCTCATCAAAACTGGAACAGTTTTCGGAGAGAAAGAAGCTTCGTTAAGATTTTTCTCTTTTTCTTTGAATAAATTAAGTTTTTTATAGTAAGTAAGATGCATTTTACTAAAGCTGGCAGTCTTTTACTCTTTCTAGTGTGCTCAACAGATATGATCCTCGATGAATCATCAGGTTCCTTTTCCTCTCCCTTTAATCCAAGAAACTATCCATTCAACCAGACATGTAGCTGGAAGATTATGGGGAAACAAGGATACCGTGTTGAGCTCACAATACCAGACTATAATCTTGAACGTTGTGGTGGCGCTGCTTGCTCGTGTGATTATATGGAAGTTCAGAATAGCTTCAGTGATAAAGCGCTACCTGGAAAACTATGTGGTACACCAAGGGCTCCTCCTGTAAAATTTTATTCACTGAACGAAAGCTTGAGGGTGGTGTTTGTGTCCGATGATACAAACATGGATTATGACGGATTTGGAGCAACTTACAAGCTGTTGAACTACAGTCCTCCAAGTAAGTAGAGAAAACAACTTCGTAAGATCTAAGAGTTCACTGAGAGATGTTTCATGTAATAAACTCACCCATACCAGCAATGATAAGGCGCTTAGTTAATCCCTGATTTTTCTGGCCTGTTCCAAGCGTTCTAGTTAGTCAAGCAGAGCGAAATAGTGATGTTTGAGGGTAGTGTTTGTGTCCGATGATGCAATAATGGATTATGACGGATCTAGGGTAACTTGCAAGTTGTTCAGGTACAGTCCTCCAAGTGAGTAGAGAAGACAACGTCGTGAGATCTAAGGGTTCGCTGAGGAAAGATGTTTTTGCGCAATAAGTTCGCCGGTACAAGTAACGATAAGTAGCTTTGCTCATTGGAGTGGAGGTTATATCTGTTATCAATTGGTGATGTAAATTTCTCTGCTAATGTAAGCAGGCCTAGGTCTTATATAATAACCCATAATAAGGAATGACGTAAGCACATAAACGCTTTTTTCCTTCTGTAACTACCAATAAATAATGGAGAATGAGGTGTATTTAAATATCCAATGGGAGCTGGATTTTCGCGTGCGTTTTATCAACTTTTGACTTCGATATTGGTGTGATTTACGTAAAGATAAAGCCAGTCGAATTTTTTTTAACCGCAACCGACGGCTAATTAAAAATGATTTTACCCCTATAATTGACCTTTTGTAGTTTATTTGTTGTCACTTCTCTTGTAATCGACATGTAGCCAACGCTACACGGCCAGTAGATGAGTTTTAAGATTTTACGACTTTATTTCCTACGCAGGATCCGCCCTTAGTTATGAAATACACTGCACAGTAATTTGTATTTTCCTTTCGTTTTAAGTAAAGAATGTTTGTGTTCGTTAATAAACTGCATTTAGAATTTCATCTCTCTATTGTCACCATACAATCCAAACGTTTACATACCTGCAAATATTACTTTTTCTCGTGGCAAAAGTCGACAGTGCAGTTGTTAAATACTGAATTGGTACAAAAGTTATTGATATTACTTGTTAACGTATTCTCTGGCACTGGAGTATTGGCTAATACATCATCTGATAAGTCAAATGTGGTATCAAACGCGAAAATATCTTCGGAAAGAACATTTCTGCTATTATTCCCAGCGTGTTCTATATAACGTGGTGAGATCTACGAGTTCGCTGAAAGAATGTTACATGCCATAAATTCACCCATACAGGTAATGATAAGGAGCTTAGTTAATAAGAGTGCAGGTTCTCTCCGTTATCAGCTCAGGGTGAATGCGAACATCTCTGATGTATAGTGTAAGCGGTGATGTATTGGGAAGCCATGCCAACCTTAATTGAATAAAGGTGGTAAGTTTCTAAAGAAACTGTGGTGCTGCGTCTGTCGAGGAGTATACCAAGATAATTTGGTTTCATCAACTGAGTTGATAATGTAAATTGGTCACTGTAACGAGTTTCAAATATTCATATTCTTGCCTGGGGGCTAGTCCCTTATAAAAGCCATATTGAAATGTATCTCTGTAAAGGGTATGGTTTTGAGCCGCTTTGGTTTGAATAGATTTTGACCATTGGTCGAATCAACAGTTATATGGTAAGCATTTCGATTGGTTGTTATTTATCACGTATTGGAGAACAGAGGCGTAAATGAAATCACCATTTACGACAATTTGCTTCTTCATCGTATATGAAACAATTAGATTCCACATTGCCGTGTGTCTGTTCAACAAGAGATACCAGATGATGTCAAACTGTGGTCATCAGTGACATTTAGTAGCGCTTCGTGTGCCACGTTTTTGTTCTTACCATGCAGATTTTGACGGAATCTGTGAAAGAAACCATATATCTATCACCAATCCATGTTTATTCTGGCCTATTCCAAGCATTCTAGGTAGTCAAACAGAGCGAAATAGCCAGGGGCACCATAGTAGCGGCGTAGTGAAAAAGAGAGTGAGGTTTGGGTCTGGTCGGGAAAAGAAGAAGTTGATCACATAACATGACCCAGACTTCCCTCGTTTTTTCACTCCTTTGCTACTGTCGCACAGTTCGATATGGCATTTCCTTTTACCAACTGAATTCCCGGAACAGGCTATGCTTATTCTCCCACGCTTACGTGGTCCTTTTTTATTGTATACAGTTTGTCCCAAGGAAGCAATTCCTCTCTCAGGCAGCGGCAAAATAAGCAGCACAAACTACCCAAAGAGTAACTACACTGCGTCCAGAAATTGTACTTGGAACATTACCGCGCCAGTTGACAAAATTGTAAAGTTTACATTTACTTACTTTGTCTTAAGTGAGTGTTCAGCCAGTCCTTGTTCGGATTCTTGTTCTTATGTGGAGCTTTATGATGGTGGGTCAACAAGTTCGCCCTCGCTGGGGCGATTTTGCCAGGGGTCGTCTTGGAATGAGCCTCAGTTGTCGACTGGAAATCAAATGTTTGTGATATTCCATCCTGGGCAAACAGTTGAACGTGGATTTGAAGCGAAATATGAATACACAACGACCGGTGGTGAGTACCCTGTTAAGTTTATTCAGAATATCCTCTTTTACAATCATCAAATATTTTTCTTGCGCGAAATTGGTCTTGACGCGTTAAGACACCGACTATGCCCCAACTTTTAACTTATTTCATACTTCTATATTTTTAAGAGACAGACAGACTATCGCCGCTCACCAAGGTCACTCTGAGTTACACTCGTCTTCTTTTGAAAGAAAACGTATTTAACATTTCTGTTTCACAAGTGTCTCAGTGGGATAAACCGATCGCCGTAAAACGGCCAAAAATATTTACCCGTTTGGCGTAAAAATTGACAGATTTTAACCGTTAGTCGTAAACCATGTTAACTGTTAAAAACAAATTTCTCCTCCAAAAATGGAATGATATTAACCGTACACGTAAGCCGTAAAAGCCATCACCCCGTTGAGACCCCCTTTCATTGGAACTGTTTCGTGCACAGTAATAAAAAATATAAAAAAAGTGAATAAAAAATCCTTCCGTTTCAGCCTGTATCCCTCCTGGAGAATCCATTAATGCTATTAGTGGTCACATTTCCAGCCCCAATTTTCCCAACAACTATGACGCAAACAGGATGTTTACCTGGAATATCACGGTACCTGGTGGGAAAATCATCAAACTGACCTTCTTGAGCTTTACCCTGGTAGCAGGTGAAAACGATGACTGTGCTGGAGCGGCAGCAGATAGTGCCCGAGTCTTTATCACAAACGTTGCCTCTCATGGAGGAAATCCCAGTGACTTTAAGATCTGTGGTCAAAAGCTTCCCCCTCCTGTGTACTCCGAGGGAAACTTCATTCAAGTGAGATTTGAATCTCGCACCGGCCCTGTAAACAAAGGGTTCAATGCAACCTTTGAGGCGATAGATGGAGATTCATGTAAGAGCTTTTCTTCTATGGTAGTTTATTAACTGGAAGCATACAAGTGTATGTACTGAGCACGTACCCCTATTAAACTGAGCGAGAATTATGTTGAATATATCATGCAAATAATAACGTAGATGCATTTTACTAAAGCTGGCAGTCTTTTACTCTTTCCAGTGTGCCCAACAGATATGATCCTCAATGAAACATCAGGTTCCTTTTCCTCTCCCTTTAATCCAAGAAACTATCCATTCAACCAGACATGTAGCTGGAAGATTATGGGGAAACAAGGATACCGTGTTGAGCTCACAATACCAGACTATAATCTACAACGCTGTAATGGCACTGCTTGCTTGTGTGGTTATTTCGAAGTTCAGAATAGCTTCAGTGATAAAGTGCTACCTGGAAAACTATGTGGTACACCAAGTGCTACTCCTGTAAAATTTTATTCACTGAACGAAAGCTTGAGGGTGGTGTTTGTGTCCGATGATACAAACATGGATTATGACGGATTTGGAGCAACTTACAAGCTGTTGAACTACAGTCCTCCAAGTAAGAAGAAAAATAGATCTAAGATTTCGCTGAAAGAAGATGTAATTTTGCCAAATAATGACACAAATTATTAAAACCGAGATCTGAGGTATCTACTGAAGCCGAAGGCTGAAGCAGATAACACAGGCAAGAGGTTTGATTATTCCTGATATCATGCGAAAAACGAGTTCAATAATTGCATATTTTAGGAGGCACCTCTGTTTGAGTTGGCAAAATATTGAGTTCACTACACGGACGAGGAGTTTAAAAAATTAGGCAAGCTTTGAACTCGACATGATTAATGCAATATCCACTGCAGATATTAGCCTATTATGTCAATTACACACGTCATTATATATCGATTAACTGCTCTCAACCAATCAAATTTTTGTAGTAAGTCTAATGTATAATGATTATTAATATCGTGCTCCACCTCATCCATTCACTTCTTATTATTGAAGTTAATTAGAGAGGAAGCTCGCTCTTTTAATGATTGTTGAATGCAAACATCTCTGATATGCCAATGTAAGCGGTGGTGTACTGGGAATCTAAGCCATGTTGCTTTACCCACTTCCCACTTTTTCTCCTCGATTCTTGGTTGTTCACTTTTCTAAACTTGATATTATTGTTCGGGGCAACTCTCTTATGTAGGCCATGTTTTTGTAAACCTCTTTTCAAAAGGGTATGGATTTTGATCAATGGCCGAAATAGTCTAAGATCCATTTTATTGTTTACCAAGGGAGCCACGAGAGCGTACAAAAAGCTTTTTTTCCCTTTAACTTCTAATAAACGATCTGGTTAAAGAAGAAAGAAAATTATACTATTCAAGCTGAAATTCAGGTAAGTTTGACCAAGATTTGTCTGCAGCAGTGATGCGAAGTACAATGAAACGAAGCCAATGGTGGGTCTGAAAACCAGTTTGGAAAATGACACATTTTGGTTTGAAATAGTGTCGAATTTTGAAAAATCGGGCGCCTCACGGTGATCGTGTCTACTCATTCGCTAGACTTCGCTGCTTGAAAGCCTTGGAAATTTATTTCAGATCTACACATTTTACTTCTCCTCTTGAATTACGACGGTCTAATATTTTCTAAGTCATTACACAAATTTTCTTTCGTTTGCAGCTTAATGCGCTTTGGCCGATGTGAATTTCCTTCGAAACAACCATATATTTAGCCTCCCTCCGTCGTAAATACATGACAATTCTCGATCCCACACTCACATGGACCCTTTTTAACTTTCAACAGTTTGTCCAAAGGAAGCAATTCCTCTCTCAGGGAATGGCACAATAAGCAGCACAAACTACCCAAAGAGTAACTACACTGCGTCCAGAAATTGTACCTGGATCATTACCGCACCGCCTGGAAAAATTGTAAATTTTGCATTTACTTACTTTGTCTTAAGTGAGTGTTCAGCTAAATCTTGTTTGGATTCTTGTTCTTATGTGGAGCTTTATGATGGCGGGTCAACAAGCTCTTCGGATTCACTCCTGGGACGATTTTGTCAGGGGTCGCCTTTGGAGGAGCCTCGGTTCTCGACTGGAAACCAAATGTTTGTGATGTTCCATCCTGGACAAACAGTTGATCGTGGATTTGAAGCGGAATATTCCGTATCTACTCCCACATCAACAACATCACCGTCTACAACAAAAACAGCAGCAACAAGTAAATCGGAAACGACAAATGAATCGGAAACGACAAGTGAATCGGAAACGACAAGTGAATCGGAAACGAGTATGAATATTCAAAATTAATCAATGCTTTTTGTTATAAGAAAGTTAAACTTATATTAAAGTTCACACGGCAACCAGGTGGACAATCAGACATAGTTTGAAGCTACACTGGTTTGCAGATTTAATGAATGTAACCGAAGAAGTTACAATTCATAGACCTAACGTTTCGACACTCCTGTCTAGTGCCTTCATCAGGGGTGATCTAAACGCTGCAACAAGAGGTCCTCTTATATGATCACTAATTAGCGGCCTTTTTTCTGACGAGGTGTAAATAGGCGTCAGGAAGCAGACCGCCATCGTCACGATTTAAAGGAGTGTGGGCGGAGTTAATGTGCCAAGCCTCCAAGCAAAGGCGCTGGTGGTAACGCCGATTAGTGGTGATAATTTTAGAATTATCCCACCCAATTGTATGGTTGGTTAGGCAAGTATGCTCCGATAAAGCTGAATTTTCCTTTTTGCAAAGAAAAACCGCTTTTTGGTGCTCTTTTAACCGTGTACCAAACTGGCGTTTGATCTGTCCGATGTATTCGTTGTCACAGTCATTGCAAGGATAGAATAAATGGCGTCGGTTCGTTGTTCTTACGTGACAGGATCCTTAGGTTTGGCGAAAATATGCCCCAAAGTCTGAAGAGTTTTATCTCTTATGAAATCCGTAAATTCGCAGGAATTTTTGACAGTGTAATCAGTATTCCCAACAACAGGCGACAAAATTCTCGCAAGATAACCAGAAATTGCATAAGTCGGAGAATTAACAAAAGAGACAATGGGTCTCAAAGGAATTCCCGGTTTATGAACAAGTTTATCAACAAGTTTTTGGTACAGCGATGGGTTCGCCTGTTTCTGCCGTCATTGCTAACATGGTAATGGAAGACGTGGAACAAAGGGCCTTAGCCACTTCACCGGTTAAACCCTTTTTCTGGAAACGATATGTCAATGATGTTATTTCTGCGGTATCCGGAAATGAAGCGGAGCGCCTCTTGTCGCATTTGAATTTAGTAGAGCCGTCGATCCAATTCACCCTTGAACATGAAAAGGATAGACATTTGCCCTTTCTTGATTTAAATGTGTCCAGAGGGGTTCAGGGTAATTTAGAGACAAGTGTCTACCGTAAACCCACCCACACCGACAAATACCTCGCTTTCGATTCTCACCATCCTATTTGCCATAAGAAGTCTGTAGCCAAAACTTTACTTAGGAGGGCTGACTGTCTACCATCATCACTCGATTCGAAGGCTGAGGAGAGGAAATATGTTTCCAATGTCCTAAAGGCAAATGGCTATACAAAAACTTTTCTCCGTAACTGCCAAAAACCAGTTACAAATAGTAACGCTCTTGATGAAAGGGAACAAAGCGACTGGTTTTGCTGTTATTCCTTACATACAGGGTGTTACTGAACCCATCAAGAGAATTTTGAATAGCCACAACGTTAAAGTTGCTCAAAAACCTTTTCAGACTTTGGGGCATATTTTCGCCAAACCTAAGGATCCTGTCACGAAAGAACAACGAACCGACGCCATTTATTCTATCCTTGCAATGACTGTGACAACGAATACATCGGACAGACCAAACGCCAGTTTGGTACACGGTTAAAAGAGCACCAAAAAGCGGTTTTTCTTTGCAAAAAGGAAAATTCAGCTTTATCGGAGCATACTTGCCTAACCAACAATACAATTGGGTGGGATAATTCTAAAATTATCACCACTAATCGGCGTTACCACCAGCGCCTTTGTTTGGAGGCTTGGCACATTAACTCCGCCCACACTCCTTTAAATCGTGACGATGGCGGTCTGCTTCCTGACGCCTATTTACACCTCGTCAGAAAAAAGGCCGCTAATTAGTGATCATATAAAAGGACCTCTTGTTGCAGCGTTTAGATCACCCCTGATGAAGGCACTAGACAGGAGTGTCGAAACGTTAGGTCTATGAATTGTAACTTCTTCGGTTACATTCATTAAATCTGCAAACCAGTGTAGCATCAAACTATGTCTGAAAGTTAAACTTCTACGACCAACTTCCCTTATCGCTGAAGGCATCGTTTGTATTTTTTGCTCTTTCAGTCACTAGTTCCAATCAAAAGATAATGTGTTAGCCTGCTTGTAAAAGCTAATAAATACTTTTAACAATAGTTAACAATTATTCACCGAAGTGGATGTGAATAGTGGTGGATATTTACCGAGCCGAAGAGTGGCGAAGTGAATATCTACCACTTTTACCGACACTGACAGGGGTAAATAATTATTATTCATCTTTTTACTATAAACCACACAGATAGCAAAAAATAAGTTTACTCCTCACAATATATCGAAAAATGGTCGGAAATTAATTACTTTAGCTAACCGGTTGTTTGGAGGTGATTGTTACTTGCTATTCAAAACCGAACCAGCCAATTGGGGTGCGAAAAGCACTTTTCACTTGTTTGGTATTAATACTACTGAACTTGAAAACAATTCATAAGAGGATAAAAAGTAGTTACCTTTAGAAAGCAAATATGAATTATTTGAATAAAATAGGTGATCTTTCGCCAAACGTGCCCTAACCCATAAAACGAACTCCATGTCGATAAGTTCGTCCGGCAGGCTGACAATCAGTTCTTCTAAATATTTCGGTGGTGCGGGAAATCCACGGGTTGGGGGTGGAGTTTGTTAATGCCGTTCTCTTGTAGTCCCGGTTTGATAATGAATTTTTTGGGTATCTGAGTTGACAAATTACCTAACTGATTCAAATTATTAGATGATGTTTTTCATCTAAATATCTTTGTCAATCAATGATCATCAAATGCGATTATTAACTTAAGAAATTCTTTAAGATTTTCTAACTGTCACAATTAATTGTAGGGTCAAAGAAATCCTTATCGGAAGGTGCCAAGGCAGTAATAGCAGTGGTTGTTGTGATCGTTGGTCTTCTTATCTTAGTTGGGATTTTTTGTTGCTTTTGTTACGGTGAGTCCGCTCGCTTTTTTTTTCATGAAGGAAAAGGGTGTTGTTCTTTGGTTTTCTACCAGTGTGTTATGGACTCGCGAGGAGACCATGAATGTTCGAAACCGTTAAGACTTGTTATCAGGAAGTTGAAAGTTGAGACCAATTTAGGGGGCGGGGGCACTGGGTTGACAAAATTTGTCTCAACTAACCAGTGCGGGCGCACTGAAAAACAGCAAAATATTTGTTTATCACTAAATGTCAATCACAGGGATATTCAAATTGAGCAGCACTTGAACCTGGGGATTCAGCGTAAACCTAAAATTCATGGAAGCTATAATAGTTGTATTCTGAGTATCTTGAGTACTGATCGTTATGCTGCATCCCGAGGTACAAATCCTCTACCTTCACTATTTGATTGCCGCATAAAAAATGAAATATATTTTGGCGGCCTTCTGCCTGAAAGCTCACATTTCAAAAGCGAGCTCAAATTTTGTTGATTGGCGTATTCCTTCAAATCGTGGCTTGTAAATTAATAAAACCTGTCCGATTTCACGCCTGACAAAAATTTGTCTTGCTCCGAGGCAAGACGACCGCGCCTTTGAAGATTGGTAAGGCTTGGCAAAACTTGGCAGAACAAAAAATCAAAAACAAGCAAAAATTTTCCTAGTGCTTCTTGGCACTTACTCTCTGAGTAAGGAACTGGCGGGTTACGCTCTTTTTGCCCCTCGGGAGATCATTTTGAGATTAGCTTATTAAACATGCGGCGAGCAAGCTACTTATCAACTTGTTACGAAAACCAAGTTTGATTGATAGCAACCAAAATGTCACCTTTCCAACCATGTGACTGCACAAGGAGAGTGGCAAGGGAGTGGCTTAATGTACGTAATCACTTTGGGGAGCTCGTCTGATTAGATACTTAGGTGATACCCATACTCTCAAAAATATTAATTTAATGTCTACATACTTCTTTTCCTTATCATCATGCCATTTTTGTTTCTAATAGGTCAGAGAAGACGCAGGGCCGAGTTTAAGGTGACCACAGAGAACTGTACTGTACTGAAACCGATGAACCAAGGCGACTCCAATGCCAGTCAAATCCCTGCGTATCATACACCTAATAACGAGAAAACAGTCTCATGAGTTACAATCTTGGGAGGGATGTGCCAGTTGAGCATGTAGAAGATTGTTTTTATGAATAACCTTTTCCAGGCTCTCAGTCAGGGAAGACGAGCGAAAGAACAGAAGAAAGTCACCTTTAACTCATTTTCATTAACTGAGAGAATGGAACTAGCTAGATTATTGAATAATAGGGAAGTTAGCACAGTTTAGGGTCAGGTTAAAAGAAGATCATTTGCAACTATGGCCAAAGATCTCCCATAGTTTTAAAGGTTAAGTATGATCAGCGTTTCTTAGTGAAAATGAGATGCACTTTAATATGCTTAAAAAGACGTGAAATCAAATAATTTTATAATTTAATTTTGAAAAACGGGGAATCGATAGATTAACCTATATTTGAGGCTAGTTCAATCCGTGAAGTGATTGAGATGTAGTTACCTCTGTTTTTAAACCTCCTCACTCGTGGTGATTATTGCAAGATATGACGCCATCCCCGAAAAATGAAAGCGCGAAATGATCACCCAAGCCAATGATTGCTCTAAAAAGAGATAAACACTAGATTGGTTTACAAGAATTGAAGATAAAGAAGCGCTTGCTATGCTATAATTGTTTATTTTAAACATTTGCTAATGCTATTGTATTAACTAATGGAAACTTTTTTTACCTTTTACTGTCAGTGACTAAACGTTTTTTGTGAAGGTTGTAGGTATCCTCTGGTCTACAAACAGATTCCAAGGTACCGAGCGTTAGTTCAGTAATAGATAACAGAAGACGTCAAAATGCAGTAAGATAGAAAAAAAGTGGCTGATGGGACGTCTTCTTTGATCTATTACTGAACAAGCGCATGGCAACGTAATGTGCAGTGTAGGCGTCCTTTAAGGGCGAGCTAACGTTTTAAGCTCGCGATCGTTTTGAATCGTTTATCCGACCGGCCATGTTTGATTTGGAGTTAGAGTGGACAGTGGGGGTAAGGGGCAGGGGAAGGGTGAGAAAGGTGATCTTCACTCCCCTACCCCCTTCCTTATTTTTGACCGTTGACCGTCGACCGCCTCCTTGGTGCAAATTTCTTTTTCTCCCCAGCGTTCCGCTGCCGTTAAAAACAAAGATGGCGGTCGTAAAAATACTGAGCACTCGCCCGTCAAAATTACGCTTGCTCTCCGGGCTAACGTAACATGGAATCTATTTGTTAAATAGATATAACCTGTACCCAGTGTAACAAGTCATGAGATTTACTATCTTTTTGTTATTTTTTTCGATGGAATTTGATCGTATCTTTAGTTATTTAGTATGGATTGACGTCAACATGCCCACCGGAACCGGTTTGTTTTAATAAATAGATTATGCTTCTATGACATGATTGTCTGAGCATTTCTCTCTCTTTCTGTAATTTATGTTACCCGGCAACCAACAGTACATAGGAAGGGCTATTGTTTCCAGCACATGTTTTGGTTACAAGCCTTCTCCTGAATGGATTGAAACATGTGATCCGGAAAAACTTCCGTCTGGCGAATTTATTGTAAATATGGTTTTGCGATACACAATTTTTAAGAGTTTCAGGACTCCATACGTTGCGTAAGTATTATAAATATGTAAAATCAAATTAATCGGACGTTCAATATATTTTCCCTTCCTCGCCCCCGCTACAAAGGAATAGCCTTGATTTTTTTCTTATCACCTTCAGGGTTTGAGGTTTGGTGAAATTACTTGCTGCATTTTACTCTCATGACTGCTATGCACGATTGCATCCATACAAGAACTTGCACCAGCAAAGTCCAGCAGAGGCATAGTTAGTGAGAAAATGGCGGCAAATTTGAACGTAATCGAAAAAAATTTTTGCAGGATTCGCAATTAGATCAGTTTAAGAACAAGGTTTGTTGGGTCATGAGTACTGTCGGTTGACAAAGAAAAAAGTTTTAGACTGCAGGTGGCACAAGAAAGGGGTAATAGAACTCAAGTTTATGAAGAAACCGCGTGCCATCTGCATGTCAAGTAGACTGAGGTGGAAAGGTCACATCATTTCTATTTTCGTCGACGGGAACGCGTTTGTTTTTTTTTCGAGGTGTGGAGTTTCGTCGAGTGGAATACGCTGGCATCTCAGTGGTTTACAATTCCAAGATTCTCAAGGTTTTAAGGCACGCAGAAAAGCAATATGAATTCTTTATGGGTATTGAAATTTTTTTGCGAGTATATGCAAGTGAATTTTAGTGACCAAAAGATACAATAGTCTTTGAGAAACGTGACCGAAGATGTGAACATCAATGGCTCTGATTTCAAATGTGTGATATTCCGATGGACAATAACAGAGGAGAAATATGGTTACCGCATATTGTTGTGACATCGTTCAATATTGTTGTGATATCGTTCAATATTGTTGTGATATCGTTCAATACTTTTGGCAAAGGCCTACTTGATTAACAGTCTTCCCTCGAGAACAACGACACTGGCGACAAGTTCGTTTTCTCTGAGGTAAAAAATAAAAGACTTATCTCTATTAGAAAGCCTAAAGCTTGTGTTTGTGTTCACTCGTTTATAGCTTTTCCAACTGCCTCAAGCTGATACTAAACGTAAAGGAAAACTGTTCATTACAAGATATCAAATAAATTTTCTCTCTCTGATATTCTTGATGGAACTATGTAGCTCCAAATGCAATGTCAGTGGCTGTTTTTGCAAACTTGAGGTCGAACTCAAACCTGTAAGCACGTAGATTGCAAAATCTGTCAAAAGGCGACCAAAAAATATGATGCCCTTCTTGTCAGGTAAAATGGGCTAAGTCACGCAATTCGAAGTAATGTAACAATCACGAGCAGATAGGAACTCACCGTACACCAT
Organism: Pocillopora verrucosa; assembly: GCF_036669915.1. NCBI lineage: Eukaryota > Metazoa > Cnidaria > Anthozoa > Scleractinia > Pocilloporidae > Pocillopora > Pocillopora verrucosa. The sequence goes on from NC_089325.1 coordinate 9,190,041, forward strand.
TATAGACCGCGTGCATATTGACGAGATCATTACTGATGCTTCCGGTTTGAGATCTTACAAGTTCCCTCAAGAGGAAGCGGATAGAATTGAACGACTGTTGAAAGGTGGCGATAACAGTGATATCAACTCTGACGACGAACTCGTCGAAAATGAAGAGGTATCCGAAGAGGATTCTACTAATGAACCTCCTACACGTGCGTTTGTCAGCACCAGGTCGGGGAATTCAGCAACTCGCTTAGAGCTGTTTTGATTTATAATCAGACATGTTGAGGATACTCTTTACTAGTTCAAAATGGGTAAACCGGATAAACGGGCAGGGTCACGTGTTTCTTATCAGCCGAATTATGAACTCTTAAAATGAAACTGGAAATATAATAATCACATTGCCGAAATCACGGGAACTTAATAAAGGAGGAGATTTACAGCTTTGTAATTTTCACGTTCGTACTAATTGATATCAACGCAACTAACATTGGTTTAGTGTTTGTTAAGTTTATCTTCGATAACAGTCCGCTTTGATCTCCTCCTATTTTTAACACCTCTGTCTTTTTTTTCGGCTTTTACCTTTTTTTTCTGACGTTCTTTTGACGTTTTAAGCTGTTTTTGAAATGTGTCAGTTGATTAAAGAAACAACATCCTTCAAAATTAATTTCTCCAAATTTCTTTTACTATTACTCGATCATAATCGATCTACAAAGAAACTGCTTCGCAGAATTTGTAATAAACCTTTCTACCGTTCCCGGCGCCATATTGGATTAGTAACCGCGCACACACGATAACGAGGTTGGGGTTGATCCGGCGGTTCTTTCAAACAGCTGATCTACCGACATTTCACGTTCTAATGCACTTTTCAATGCGATTTCTCCCTTCAAAATGGTTTTTTAATAGAACAATATGAAATTTCCGTCATTAGATGACATCCAGAAGCTCAAAGCATTAGATCTCAGGGAGACTTTTAAGTCTAATTCACGACGGGCGGAATTAGAGCCGACTTTGTGTCGAAAGTTTATGCTTTGCTGATGTGACACGTCCTCCCATCGAGAAGTGGAGAAAACCGAGAACTTCTTACAGGTATCCAGGACCTATAACAAAACCAGAGCGACTTCAAATACGAAACAACTATGGTAAGGATTTCAGCCCTTGGATGGTCGAGCGATCTCCGTAATTTACCTGAGATGAATTTCATTCAGCTTTACGATTACCCCGTTGTTTCCACACGAAAATATCACCACATCGTGTTGAGAGGAACGCATTACGATAAGCTGAAATCCTATCAGTTCTTCTTGGAAGGAAACGTGAAAAAACTGGAGGGCAAAATTTTTGAAAACAAAACTTATGTAAGGGAAAACCTTCTTCACTCGATGAAGAAAACACCCTACAGAGCTGTGTGAGTTCTCACCTATCTGTGATGTGTTACGCGCAGCGTTTACGTAATCTGCTGGTCTCGGTCTCCGAGGAAAAGGAAAATGCGACCACATCGGAGGAGTGCTGTTTGCTTTTGAGGATTTTATAGGAAGAAGGTTCCAAAATAACCCAAAGCCATTAACCAGTACGTCGCTGCTCTCAGTGTGAGTCATACCCCGCAACCAAAGAGTGGTAGCGAAGCCAATCGACAAAATATTGATTTGAAAGATTCCAGTTTTTCAATAATAATCAGGGAGGAAAACAAATTCAAAATCTACAACAGTATAAAAGGTTTGGAATTCGCTTTTTTTTTTTTAAATAGAAATACAATGCGCTTATGACCATATCTCGAGGACGAGGAGCCATGTGGGATTCCTCTCTTCCCCTCTAATATCTCGCATCTTTTTTCTTTCATTTAAACTCTCGCAGAAGAATTATCCAAATGAAACTCCTTATGTCGAAAGCATAAAGCACGTTGTGTCGATCTCTTCGTACATACCATTATCTTATGACTGAAGAACTGAAATTGTCAGACTCGTCAATGACGTCAAGGTCTCGCTAGCCTTTATTCCGTCTGTTGCCTTTCAGCTTATTTTCGTTTTTCCGCGGTTAAATACGAAACACAACTGACTTATGTGAATGAAAGTGATCCTCGCAGTAATATGCACTACTTAGGCAGTAGTGAAAATAAGGCCTGAAAAAAATTCAGGCCTGTACGGGATTTGAACCCATGACCTCTGCGATACCGGTGCAGCGCTCTACCAACTGAGCTAACAAGCCAACTGGGAGCTGGTCATGAAGTTGGTTCTAAATAAACCCGTGAAGTGATGAATAAATGGTTAAGAATATATGAAAGTCATATATTGAAAGTCATATATTTCGTTCAAATCCCGTACAGGCCTGAATTTTTTTCAGGCCTTATTTTCACTACTGCCTAAGTAGTGCATATTACTGCGAGGATCACTTTCATTCACGTCTTTATCCGCAGTTCAAATATATGACTTTCATATATTCTTAACCATTTACAACTGACTTATGTCGCTCTGTTGATTTCGACTTCATAGATTCTTCAGCGTGAAGAAGATCGAGCTCCGTTAAAATAGAATAAGAAGTTTGGATACCATCATGATTTCAGCCTGGATCTTGATTACATTTTGTGGTTAGTGAGAATTCTTTCATGCGAATGATTGATGCGCAAATTTCACTTCACTGATCATACGTGCAACAAATGCTTCCAGAAGTTACATCTGTTTGCTATCACAGGCCCAAGGTGTGAATTATCATTCTGCTCTTGTCTTTGCTCTGTCTGCCGGCTTCAAATGTGCATTTCAAAACGCGAATTTAATCTCATTTAACTTCATCTTCTTTCGTGCATCGTTGTTTTTCCTTCATTGCTGCCTTCTTCGCTCGGGTTCGTTCAGTGTTCGCTGTCTCACTTTTTTCATCGATCAAGTGGATACCTTTCAAAGGAGGTTCTTAATTCAACATGTTAGAGTTTTCAATGAAGGGAGGTAATTCTTGTCAAATCGTACGAGACAAATTAAATGCCAAGTCATGCTCATTGAGGAATTCGAAACACTTGATCGCTCGCTGAATAGGCGTAGACACGAATAAAGGTACTTTGCATTCTTAGGCTACTTTATTCAAGGAATATCAAATCGTTTCGTATCAAGAAATAGTCCATTCTTCCGGGTCAACATTCCATTAAGCATCAAACAAAAGTCCTGAGTAATTGGTAGTCCTGAGGGACTTTGGCCGAAGGGAGGCGGAAAAGCTCGTAACTGATCGAGAAAATTGTCGGAGTGACAATTTTGCTGCACAGGGGGTGTGGGTAGTGAAAATATACACTAGTAAAATCAATCCCCACCCGTGTACCCAAAGGTAGACTTGACCCTCGTTTAGCGCATCGAGCCAAAGGTTCGCAAATTCAAAAATAATCAAACTTATCCGTATTGCAGTGACTCATTTAAACCACCTCTCTCTATTTGTAAGTGAAGCGGAGATTTTTTTCTGTCACTCAAATAGACAGAAAACGTTAAATCGATGAATAAGTTATTTCTGACACGAGAGTTAACATCAACTATTGATGATAAAATATAACGACAACGCCGGCAAGTATATATCACTGAACATTTTCACCTGACTGCACGTTCATTAAAAATAGCGATTCACGTATGAAGTTTTGCCAACAGGTGACTTTTATGTCATAACTGTTTATTTTTACACCAGGAGCCATGAATATGAAAAATTCCTGATAAGACAGTAAAATCCGAAACCGAGACAATTTCACCTACTGTCCACCGTATGATTTCAGTCGCTGTACTCGGATTCTTGCAAGATGTTATTTACGACATTAGAATTTTCTTTTACAGTTAAGATTCGCTCTTTTACATTTGTTTCTTGTATGATATCAACAGTTATACCGAGATGTTTTCAAACGGTTGTAAAAATACTTTTTCCGCTCACATTGATAACTCTGAGTTTTGAAACTTCAATATCCCCACTGGGTAACCCGAGAATATTTGACTGTCGTCCGTCCCCGGGGAGGGGAATTTGAACCGAAAGTGACAAGTCTTTCCAGCGGAAGACAAGGTTTTATCTCTTATTATAGAGGGTGTTACAGGTAAAGAGTTCACGTTCGCGGGCGGATGGCTCAGAAGAAGAGGTCTACAAGTTACTGATAAATTTTAAAGCTTGGTCAATGAGAAGAAAGTTACGGTCGCCGATTTTGCCTCGTATTAGAAAATTGACTATTAGATCCAGCACTTGAGTAAGACATTTGAACACCATCTTGGCTCGGCGGGGGAGGAGGATTTGAAAAAATCAATTTTCAAAAGTTCGAATGCCCTGGGTTATACCCGGGAAGATGTTGAAGCTTCCAATTGATCGACGCATTACTCTCGCTGCCTTTTGAAAGAGATCCTCGTTTATAAGAACAAGTCCAAGACTTTGAAGAAATGAGAGACTTTGAGACTGAAACGAAAAGCACTGAAAGAAAGTCATTGAGGCAAAAGCTAACGAGACTTCGAGATCGGATAAACACTTTGTGAAACCTGGTGTCGCAATTTTTGGGACGGGAAAAGTGGGAGGGGAGGGTGTTTAAAAAACGCACTGTCGGGAGCCAACAGGAAGTCATATCATTTCTTCTCGCTTTCATGAATTTTGTGTAAAGTCTCTTTTTGGTTGGTAATTGTTGAACAGAAGCTTTTTTCATAAATTTCAATGACACTTCTGTGAAGTGGCAGTGGGGTTTTCAGAGCTTGTACAGCATTTAAAGAGTTGCTATGCTCTTAAGTTTATTTTTTTTGTGAGAAATTCCAGCAGGCTGAATACTTACAGTTTTATTAGATATTGGAGCTATTTTTCCGGTTTTCTTTCAAGGCACGTAACGGCTAGGGACGCTTTTGGAAATTTAACTGAGGCAGCCTGGTTAAAATCTGCGAGAAAAGACCATTTTATAGCTGTCGATCTGAACAATGTCACGCGGGTCTAAATGATCTCTTTGTTCATTATATCCTCCGTAGCTCACTGACTCCTGCTCACTTTAGGGGCTTACACAGTCAATTAGGGTTACAATCTTGAATTGCCTTCAAAAAGGTCGTGTGATAAGTGTCACCCGAGGATCCCTTACCCTCAGCGAATTTTACAAAAAAAATTAATGTCTTACCCTCGCACATAAAAATTTAATCAGTTGCCTCAGATCAGTTTAAGCGAAAATACGAGATATTAACAAGTTAAAAATCAGCTCAGGGCTCAAAATTCTAAGAATTCGAGCGTCATCTATATACAAGTTTATTGTGGGAATTTGATCATTACGTCTTGCTTCCGTGCGGAGCCAAAACTATCAAATACAACGATTTAGCGGTATGATCAAGTGAGGACTTTCGTCACCATGAAAACAGACGTAATTTTTGGAATTTCTGTGGCACTAAGCCATTACTAAATTTGTTTTTATTTTAACTGCTTCGCTTTGTGTAGTGTAGCTTCGCTTTAGGTAGCTGTCCTTCTTATTTTGACGTAAATCATAAATCTCCTGGGGTTTATTTCCTTTTTATCAAAATAGTAACATAATCATTGTGTTGAGAGACTTAGAGGGGAGGGGGAGGAGAGGAGGCAAGTGGGTTCCTCCCCTCCCCTCTAATTTCTCGCATCGTTTCTCTTTCATTTCTTTTATTTAAACTTATTTAAATGATGCAGACTTATCAATGACGTCAACTAGCTTTTATTCGATCTGTTGTCTTTCTGCTTGCTTCCATATTTCCGCAGTTAAATACGAAACGCAACTGACTTATGTCGCTCTGTTGATTTCGACCTCGTCGATTCCTCAGCGTGAAGAAGATCAAGCTCCATTAAAGTAGAACAAGACGTTTGGATACCATCATGATTTCAGCCTGGATCTTGATTACATTTTGTGGTGAGTGAGAATTCTTTCATGCGAATTATTAATACGCAAATTTCACTTCACTGATCATTCGTGCAACAAATGCCTCTAGAAGTCCCATCTGTTTGCTTTTACAGGCCAGAAGTTTGAATTATCATTCTGAACTTGATTTTGCTCTGTCTGCCGACTTTTAATCGCTAATTTAATCTCATTTAACTTGATCTTCCGTGCATTGTTGTTCTTTCTTCATTGCTGTCTTCTTCGCTCGGGTTCGCTCAGAGTTCGCGGTCCCTTTTTTTTCATCGATCAAGTGAATATCTTTCAAAGAAGGTTCTTAATTCAACGTGTTAGAATTTTCAGCAATTCATGCCCAAACTGATAATAGACCGTTCGCCGAATGGGTTTAGACATGAATAAAGATACTTTGCATTCTTAGGATACTTTATTTTAGGGAATGTCAAATCGTTTTATGTCGTCACACGCAAATGGAGATTTGATTCTCACACTCAAATAGAAAGAAAACGTGAACTCGATGAATAAGTTATTTCTGACACGAGAGGAAGTTAACATAAACAATTGATGATAAAATATAACGACAACGCCGGCAAGTATATTTCAACATTTTTTCTTGATTGTGCATTCATTGAAGCGAATAGCGATTCACGTATGAAGTTTTGCCAACAGGTGACTTTTATGTCCTAGTTTTTTATTTTACACTAGGAGCCATAAATACGAAAAATTCCTGATAATACTAGATTCAGTAAAATCCGAAACCGACACAATTTCATCTACGGTTCACCATATGATTTCGGTCGCTGTACTCGGATTCTTGCAAGGTGTTATTTACGACATTGGAATTTTTTTTTACAATTAAGATTCGCTCTTTTACGTTTGTTTCTTGCATGATATCAATATGATTTTCAAACGGTTTTACAAATACTTTTTCCACGCACATTGATAACTCTGAGTTTCGAAACTTCAATATCAAAAAATTGACCATCAAATCCAACACTTCCTTTAGATCTTACGTATGCAGTAGGTAACAATAAGTCTATAAGTTAGTGGCGTTAAGTCTGATTTCCATCCTGTCTTCTCTGGTTTACTTTAAGGTTCCATATTAGGAGTTCTATTATTTCTTATCTATATCAATGTTATCCCTAAGTCAACTACTTACTTTTCTAGTAGATTATATGCAGATGATACATCTCCAAGAGTCTCTGGAACCAACCTCGACATTTAATTAAATGGCATAAATAACCATCTACATACTGTTTACGAATAGTTATGTAGTAATAAATTAACCTCAAATCTTTCCAAAACTATAGATATTATCTTTATACCTCGGCAAAGGAAAATTCAAAATCTACATCCACCATTGAAAAATATCGAACATTTGTTTAGAGCAATCTTCATGTATCAAGTACCTAGGTGTTTATATAGACTGTCATCTAGCTTAGCATGACCACATTGATTACATGAGTAGTAAAAACTTCACCAAACGATCAACACACTTAGATGCATTTATTATTCTCTGATTTATCCATATCCTACGCGTGGCTGTACACACTGGGGAAATAATTCTAATGCTCTTTCAATGACAATTCTGTGGAGTGGCAGTGGGGTTTTCAAAGTTTGTACATTTTTTTCCTATGCATTCCTATGCTCTTATGTCAATTTTTTGGAAGAAATTCTAGAGGACTAAATACTGACAACTTGATTAGATATTTGCGCTATTCTTTTCTGGTTTTCTTTCGAGGCACGAAACGGCTCGGGACGCTTTTTGAAATTAACTGAGGCAGCCTGTTTAAAATCTGCGAGAAAAGACCATTTTAGAGCTGTTGGTCTGAACAATATCACGAGGGTGATATTGCTCAGATGACCTCAAACTTTTTAGCATCTGGGATGAACTGTTTCTACTAGTACGTTGAGACACGTGTTCACATGTTCGTTCTTTGTATTTGTTGCAGTTGCCTCCCTGACTCTAGTGACAAGTGATGGTAAGTATAAATGTTTGTCTTACATGTCTGCATTTTAATCAACAATTTTTGTCTTAAGTCAACTAGAATTCTCATTCTTAGTAAAGATATGGTAACGAAGGTGCTCGTTTGCAACACATTTTCAATTTCTATTTGCTTGAATTCTTTTGTCTGCAGTAAGAAACCAAAAGAGTAACTGAAAGATACCTTTTTTTCAGCCTGCACCCCTCCTGGAGAATCCATTAATGCTACTAGTGGTCACATTTCCAGCCCCAATTTTCCCAACAACTATGATGCAAACAGGATTTGTACCTGGAATATCACTGTACCCAGTACGAAAATCATCAAACTGACCTTCTTGAACTTTACCCTGGTAGCAGGTGAAAACGATGACTGTTCTGGAGCGGCAGCAGAGAGTGCCCGAGTCTTTATCACAAACGTTGCCTCTCATGGAGGGAAACCTAATGACTTTAAGATCTGTGGTCAAAAGCTTCCCCATCCTGTGTACTCCGAGGGAAACTTCATTCAAGTGACATTTGACTCTCGTGCCGGCCTTGTAAACAAAGGGTTCAATGCAACCTTTGAGGCAATAGATGGAGATTCACGTAAGAGCTTTTCTTCTATAGTAGTTTATGAATGAAGTATAGAAATGTACTGAGCATGTACTCTATTGAACTAAGCGAGAATTATGTTGAGTATAACCTGAAAATAATGAGGTAGACAATCTTTGAACAGCCATAGTCTGTAGAAAAAAAATTTAATGTATTGAAGCCTTTCACTCGGACGCAAGCACTTTATATTTCATGTCAGTTACATTGATTTATGTTTAAATCCGTCAACATACGGAAAAGGAGCTGTAGGCGGTATTGGAAATCAACCAGTTAGCCACACTGGAGTGTAAAAATCAAAACTTAACCAGTATTCGATGCCTGACACAGTCTTTGTTACTCTTAGTAGGCGGTATTAAAAATCATCTAGTTGACCACCGTGGACTGTAAACCTCACTAAGACTTAAAACAGTTTTCGGAGAAAAAGAAGCTTCCTTAAGATTATTCTTTGAATAAATTAAGTTTCTTACAGGAAGTAAGATGCATTTTACTAAAGCTGGCAGTCTTTGTTACTCTTTTTAGTGTGCCCAGCAGATATGATCCTCGATGAAACCTCGGGTTCTTTCTCCTCTCCCTTTAATCCAAGAAACTATCCATTCAACCAGACATGTAGCTGGAAGATTATAGGGAAACAAGGATACCGTGTTGAGCTCACAATACCAGACTATAATCTTGAACGTTGCGCTGCTTGCTCGTGTGATTATTTGGAAGTTCAGAATAGCTTCAGTGATAAAGCGCTACCTGGAAAACTATGTGGTACACCAAGGTTTATTCCTTTAAAATTTTATTCACTGCACGAAAGCTTGAGGGTGGTGTTTGTGTCCAATGATGCAAAGATGGATTATGACGGATTTGGGGCAACTTACAAGCTGTTGAACTACAGTCCTCCAAGTAAGTAGAGAAAACAACTTGGTGAGATCTAAGATTTCGCTGAAAGAAGATGTAATTTTGCCAAATAATGACACAAATTATTAAAACCGAGATCTAAGGTATCTACTGAAGCCGAAGGCTGAAGCAGATAACACAGGCAAGAGGTTTGATTTTTTCTGATATCATGCGAAAAACGAGTTCAATAATTGCATATTATAGGAGGCACCTCTGTTTGATTTGGCAAAATATTGAGTTCACTACACGGACGAGGAGTTTAAAAAATTAGGCAAGCTTTGAACTCGACATGATTAATGCAATATCCACTGCAGATATTAGCCTATTATGTCAATTTCACACGTCATTATATATCGATTAACTGCTCTCAACCAATCAAATTTTTGTAGTAAGTCTAAAGTATAATGATTATTAATATCGTGCTCCACCTCATCCATTCACTTATTATTATTGAAGTTAATTAGAGAGGAAGCTCGCTCTTTTAATGATTGTTGAATGTAAACATCTCTGATATGCCAATGTAAGCGGTGGTGTACTGGGAATCTAAGACATGTTGCTTTACCCACTTCCCACTTTTTCTCCTCGATTCTTGGTTGTTCACTTTTCTAAACTTGATATTATTGTTCGGGGCAACTCTCTTATGTAGGCCATGTTTTTGTAAACCTCTTTTCAAAAGGGTATGGATTTTGATCAATGGCCGAAATAGTCTAAGATCCATTTTATTGTTTACCAAGGGAACCACGAGAGCGTATAAAAGGTTTTTTTTTTCCTTTAACTTCTGATAAACGATATGGTTACAGAAGGAAGAAAATTATACTATTCAAGCTGAAATTCAGGTAAGTTTTACCAAGATTTTTCTGCAGCAGTGATGCGAAGTACAATGAAACATAGCCAGTGGTGGGTCTGGAAACCAGTTTGGAAAATGACACATTTTGGTTTGGAATAGTGTCGAAATTTGAGAAATCGGGCGCCTCACGGTGATGGTGTCTACTCATTCTGCTGGACTTCGCTGCTTGAAAGCCTTGAAAATTTATTTCAGATCTACACATTTTACTTCTCCTCTTGAATTGCGACGATCTAATATTTCCTAAGTCATTACACAAATTTTCTTTCGTTTGCAGCTTAATGCGCTTTGGCCGATGTGAATTTCCTTCGAAACAACCATATATTTAGCCTCTCTCCGTCGTAAATACATGAAAATTCTCGATCTCACACTCACATGGAATATTTTTAACTTTCAACAGTTTGTCCAAAGGAAGCAATTCGTCTCTCAGGAAACGGCACAATAAGCAGCACAAACTACCCAAAGAGTAACTACAATGCGTCCACAAATTGCACCTGGATCATTACCGCACCACCTGGAAAAATTGTAAATTTTACATTTACTTACTTTGTCTTAAGTGAGTGTTCAGTTAAATCTTGTTCGGATAATTGTTCTTATGTGGAGCTTTATGATGGCGGGTCAACAAGCTCTTCGGATTCACCCCTGGGACGATTTTGTCAGGGGTCGCCTTTGGAGGAGCCTCGGTTCTCGTCTGGAAACCAAATGTTCGTGATGTTCCATCCTGGACAAACAGTTGATCGTGGATTTGAAGCGAAATATTCAGCATCTACTCCCAAAACAACAACGTCACCGCCTACAACAAAAACAACATCGACAAGTGAATCGGAAACGACAAATAAATCGGAAACGACAAATAAATCGGAAACGACAAATAAATCGGAAACGACAAATGAATCGGAAACGACACCTGAATCGGGAGAGAGAAAAGGTAAATTTTTTATGAAATTTCTTTGCATTGAATATTCAAAATTAATCAATGCTTTTTGTTATAAGAAAGTTAAACTTCTACGACCGACTTCTCTTATGATTCATTATCGCTGAAGGCATCGTTTGTATTTTTTGCTCTTCAGTTACTAGTTTCAATCAAAAGATTATGTGTTAGCCCGCCTGTAAAAGCCAGTAAATACTTTTAACAATACTCAGCAACAGTTTACAATTATTCGCCGAAGTGGATGTGAATAGTGGTGGATATTTACCGAGCCGAAAAGTGGCGAAGTGAATATCCACCACTTTTACCGACACTGACAGAGGTAAATAATTATTATTATATATTAAAGTTCACACGGCAACCAGGTGGACAATCAGACATAGTTTGAAGCTACACTGGTTTGCAGATTTAATGAATGTAACCGAAGAAGTTACAGTTCATAGACCCAACGTTTCGACACTCCTGTCTAGTGCCTTCATCAGGGGTGATCTAAACGCTGCAACAAGAGGTCCTTTTATACGATCACTAATTAGCGGCCTTTTTTTCTGACGAGGTGTAAATAGGCGTCAGGAAGCAGACCGCCATCGTCACGATTTAAAGGAGCGTGGGCGGAGTTAATGTGCCAAGCCTCCAAACAAAGGCGCTGGTGGTAACGCCGATTAGTAGTGATAATTTTAGAATTATCCCACCCAATTGTATGGTTGCTTAGGCAAGTATGCTCCGATAAAGCTGAATTTTCCTTTTTGCAAAGAAAAACCGCTTTTTGGTGCTCTTTTAACCGTGTACCAAACTGGCGTTTGGTCTGTCCGATGTATTCGTTATCACAGTCATTGCAAGGAATAGAATAAATGGCGTCGGTTCGTTGTTCTTTCGTGACAGGATCCTTAGGTTTGGCGAAAATATGCCCCAAAGTCAAAAAAGTTGCTCAAAAACCTTTTCAGACTTTGGGGCATATTTTCGCCAAACCTAAGGATCCTGTCACGAAAGAACAACGAACCGACGCCATTTATTCTATTCCTTGCAATGACTGTGATAACGAATACATCGGACAGACCAAACGCCAGTTTGGTACACGGTTAAAAGAGCACCAAAAAGCGGTTTTTCTTTGCAAAAAGGAAAATTCAGCTTTATCGGAGCATACTTGCCTAAGCAACCATACAATTGGGTGGGATAATTCTAAAATTATCACTACTAATCGGCGTTACCACCAGCGCCTTTGTTTGGAGGCTTGGCACATTAACTCCGCCCACGCTCCTTTAAATCGTGACGATGGCGGTCTGCTTCCTGACGCCTATTTACACCTCGTCAGAAAAAAAGGCCGCTAATTAGTGATCGTATAAAAGGACCTCTTGTTGCAGCGTTTAGATCACCCCTGATGAAGGCACTAGACAGGAGTGTCGAAACGTTGGGTCTATGAACTGTAACTTCTTCGGTTACATTCATTAAATCTGCAAACCAGTGTAGCTTCAAACTATGTCTGATTGTCCACCTGGTTGCCGTGTGAACTTTAATATATTTTATTTGCGAGAAAAGTATGGTCAAACTGTTGTTACAAGGGTCAACCGGCTCACTAACATCAGAGTCCGCATTGCTAAGTATCGCTGTCATTTGTATTTCAATCACCGTTGCAAAGAGAACCATGTGCTTCCATCGAGTTTGAGATTTCGGCCTCCTTTACGGAGTGCTAAAGGATACAAGCTCATGGTCCGTACTGGTTTTTCTTTTCTCAAGCTACGAATAGATGAATGTCACAGTTCCATACTGCGGTTACGTACGTTATTCTCTCGTTCACTCAGTGAACTCTCTGCTTTGATTAACAACTCCGAAACTTCCTGGGTCGAGGAGTTTTGCATTTCGAAAGAACTGCAGACGTTTACCAAACAGAGAGAGAAACATGACAGAAAACTCCGTCACTTGCTCAGTAAGAGGTCTCCTGTTAATTCAGGCTCATCTCTGAAAGATAAATGGGTCATGAACCTTTCCTCCAAGGAATTATCCGCGCTGGAACGGAGTGGTTTAGAGAAGGGTCTAAAATTTGCTATTGCTCCTCGCAAAATACCGACCGCCGAAATTGTCGCCGCTGTTGAGGAGAGTATCTCTCAACTCGACGACGATCGTAGGCATTTGGTAAGAGCAGAAGTAAGTAGCGTACTCAGACGTGCTAAACCTCCTCCCAAAAACATTCAAAAGGATGTTTTCAATGCGCTTATAACTCTCAAAAAGGATCCGGACAGGCTCGTATTATCTGCTGACAAGGGTAATTGTGTTGTGGTTATGGACAAACAGCAATATCACGACAAAGCTTTGTCTCTGCTCAATGACAAGAGTACGTATGCTGTCTTAAACTCTGATCCAACCAGTAAAACTCAAAGAAAGTTAAACAAAATGTTGCTTGATTTGAAAAAAGCTGGCAGAATTAGTGACTCTACGTACAAAATGTTATACAGTAGTGTCGGCTTATGTCCACGTTTTTATGGCTTACCTAAAATTCATAAACCGGGAATTCCTTTGAGACCCATTGTCTCTTTTGTTAATTCTCCGACTTATGCAATTTCTGGTTATCTTGCGAGAATTTTGTCGCCTGTTGTTGGGAATACTGATTACACTGTTAAAAATTCCTGCGAATTTACGGATTTCATAAGAGATAAAACTCTTGACGCTTGTGAAGAATTAGTATCTTTCGACGTTGTTTCGCTCTTCACTAAAATCCCAGTTGATCTTGCCGTTAAGGTTGCGGAGGAAAGACTCAGAGAAGATGCTTCCCTAGGACAAAGAACTTCTTTGCCTGTGGAGGATATTATTCATCTGCTGTCTTTTTGCCTCAAAACCACGCAATTTACATATAACGGCACATACTATCAACAAGTTTTTGGTACAGCTATGGGTTCGCCTGTTTCTGCTGTCATTGCTAACATGGTAATGGAAGACGTGGAACAAAGGGCCTTAGCCACTTCACCGGTTAAACCCTTTTTCTGGAAACGATATGTCGATGATGTTATTTCTGCGGTATCCGGAAATGAAGCGGAGCGCCTCTTGTCGCATTTGAATTCAGTAGAGCCGTCTATCCAATTCACCCTTGAACGTGAAAAGGATAGACATTTGCCCTTTCTTGATTTAAATGTGTCTAGAGGGGTTCAGGGTAATTTAGAGACAAGTGTCTATCGTAAACCCACCCACACCGACAAATACCTCGCTTTCGATTCTCACCATCCTATTTGCCACAAAAAGTCTGTAGCCAAAACTTTACTTAGGAGGGCTGATTGTCTACCATCATCACTCGATTCGAAGGCTGAGGAGAGGAAATATGTTTCCAATGTCCTAAAGGCAAATGGCTATACAAAAACTTTTCTCCGTAACTGCCAAAAACCAGTTACAAATAGTAACGCTCTTGATGAAAGGGAACCAGCGACTGGTTTTGCTGTTATTCCTTACATACAGGGTGTTACTGAACCCATCAAGAGAATTTTGAATAGCCACAACGTTAAAGTTGCTCAAAAACCTTTTCAGACTTTGGGGCATATTTTCGCCAAACCTAAGGATCCTGTCACGAAAGAACAACGAACCGACGCCATTTATTCTATTCCTTGCAATGACTGTGATAACGAATACATCGGACAGACCAAACGCCAGTTTGGTACACGGTTAAAAGAGCACCAAAAAGCGGTTTTTCTTTGCAAAAAGGAAAATTCAGCTTTATCGGAGCATACTTGCCTAACCAACCATACAATTGGGTGGGATTATTCTAAAATTATCACTACTAATCGGCGTTACCACCAGCGCCTTTGTTTGGAGGCTTGGCACATTAACTCCGCCCACGCTCCTTTAAATCGTGACGATGGCGGTCTGCTTCCTGACGCCTATTTACACCTCGTCAGAAAAAAAGGCCGCTAATTAGTGATCGTATAAAAGGACCTCTTGTTGCAGCGTTTAGATCACCCCTGATGAAGGCACTAGACAGGAGTGTCGAAACGTTGGGTCTATGAACTGTAACTTCTTCGGTTACATTCATTAAATCTGCAAACCAGTGTAGCTTCAAACTATGTCTAATTATTATTAATTTTTTTTTCTATAAAACCACACAGATAACAAAAAATAAGTTTACTCCTTTCAATATACCGAAAAATTTTCGGAAATTAATTACTTGGCGCGCGATTTAGCTAACCGGTTGTTGAGAAGTGAATGGTACTTGCTATTCACTACCTAACGAGCCAATTAGGGCGCGAAAAGCACTTTTCACTTGTTTGGTATTAATACTACTGAACTTAAAAAACAATTGATATGAGGATAAAAAGTAGTTAGCCTTTTTAAAAGCTTAAAAAACCGAGTATAAATTATTTGAATAAAATAGGTAATCTTTCGCCAAACATGCCTTAACCCATAAAGCGAACTCCATGTCGATAAGCTCATCCGGCAAGCTGACAATCAGTTCTTCCAAATATTTCGTTGATGGGAGAAATCCACGGGGTGGGGGTGGGGTTCGTTAATGCCGTTCTCATGTAGCCCAGGTTTGATAATGAGTTTTATTGGGTCTCTGAGTTGACAGATTACCTTATTGATCGAGATTGTTAGATGATGTTCTTCATCTAAATATCTTTGTCAATCAATGATCATCAAATGCGACTATTAACTTAAGCAATTCTTTAAGATTTTCTAACTGTCACAATTAATTGTAGAGTCAAAGAGATCCTTATCGGAAGGCGCCAAAGCAGCAATAGCGGTGGTTGTTGTGATGATTGGTCTACTTGTCTTAGTTGGGATTTTGTATTGCCTTCGTCGCGGTGAGTCTGCTCTTTTTTTTCTTTTTTCTTGAAGGAAAAGGGTGTTGTTCATTGGCTTTCCACCAGTGTGTCATGGATTCGAGAGGAGACCAGAAATGTTCGAAACTGTTAAGAATTGTTATCAGGAATGTGAAAGATGAGACCAATTTAAGGGCCGGGGGCACTGGGCTGACAAAATTTGTTTTGCTCCACCAAAAGTCTCGACAAAATTTGTCTCAACCAACCACTGCGGGCGCACTGAAAAACAGCAAAATATTTGTTTATCACTAAATGTCAATCACAGGGATATTCAAATTGAGTAGTGCTTGAACCTGGGGATTCAGCTTAAACCTAAAATTCATGGAAGCTATAATAGTTGTATTCTGAGTATCTTGAGTACTGATCGTTATGCTGCATCCCGAGGTACAAATCCTCTACCTTCACTATTTGATTGCCGCATAAAAATGAAATATATTTTGGCGGCCTTCTACCTGAAAACTCATATTTCAAAAGCGAGCACAAATTTTGTTGATTGGCGTATTCCTTCAAATCGTGGCTTGTAAATTAATAAAATCTGTCTCGCTCCGAGGCAGGACGACCGCGCATTTGTAGATTGGTAGAGCTTGACAAATTTTGGCAGAACAAAAAATCAGTCTCACTGAGCTGACGACAGATTTTTTGCAAAACAAACAACAATTTGCCCATTGCGCCTTGGCACTTACTCTCTGTGTATTTTGCAGAGGGAACTGGCGGGCTACGTTCTTTTTGGGAGAGCATTTTGAGATTAGCTTATTAAACATGCGGCGAGCAAGCTCCTTATCAACTTATTATGAAAACCAAGTTTGATTGAAAGCAACGAAAATATCACCTTTCCAACAATGTGACTGCACAAGGAGAGTGGCGAGGGAGTGGCTTAATGTACGTAATCACTTTGGGGAGCTCGTCTGTTTAGATACTTAGGTGATACCCATACTCTCCCAAAAATATTAATTTAATGTCTACATACTTCTTTTCCTTATCATAATGCCATTTTTTTTTCTAATAGGTCAAAGAGGACACAGGGGCGAGTTTGAGGTGACTGTATTGGATAAACTGGAATGGAAGAACCAAAGCGACTTCAATGCCAGCCAAATCTCTACGCACCATACACCTGGTATCGAGAAACAGTCTCATGAGTTACAATCTTTCTCTAACGAAAGATATTCCAGTTAAGCGTGTATAGGATTGTTTTTATGAATAGCCTTTTCCAGGCTCTCAGTCAGGGAAGACGAGCGAAAGAACAGACGCATGATAAACGACAGTTTCGGTTGTCAAGGCAACGGCTGCCTCACTCCCCACCTCCTGTCGCTTTTTGTGCTGTCACTTTTTCGCTCATTTTCATTAATTGAGAGAATGGAACCAGCTAGATCATTGAATAATAAGGAAGTTAGCACAGTTTAGGGTTAGATTCAAAGAAGATCACTTGCAGTTATGGCCAAAGATCTCTCTTGGTTTTAAAGGTTAAGTATGATGAGCATTTCTTAGTGAAAAGGATGAGAAATTGTGTAATTTTGTATTTTTTTTAAAACGGGAAATCGATGGGTTAACCTGCAGTTGAGACTAGTTCAATCCGTGAAGTGACTGAGATGTAGTTACCTCTGTTTATAAACCTCCTCACACGTGGTGATTATTGCGAGATATGACGCTATCCCTGGCCAATGAGAGCGCGAAATGATCACCAAAGCCAATGATTGCTCTAAAAAGAGATAAACACTAGATTGGTCTATAGGAATTGAAGATAGGAAGCGCTTGCTATGCTATAATTGTTAATTCTAAACATTTGCTAATACTATTTTGTTAGCCAATGGAAACATTTTACCTTTTACTGTCAGCGACTAAACGTTTTTCGTGGAGATTGTAGGTATCCTCTAGTCTACAAACAGATTCCAAGTTACCGAGCGTCTGTTCAGTAATAGATAACAGAAGAGACGTCTTCTTTGATCTATTACTGAACAAGCGCATGGCAACATAGCCTGCAGAGCAGGCGTCCTTTAGGGCGTGCTAACGTCTTAAGCTCGTGATCATTTATCCGACCGGCCATGATTGATTTGGAGTTAGAGTGGACAGTGGGGTAAGGGGAAGGGCGAGAAGGTAATCTTCACTCCCCCATCCCCACCCCTCTCCTTTTTTTTGACCGTCGACCACCTCCTTGGTACAAATTTCTTTTTCTCCCCAGCGTTCCGCTGCCATTTAAATTAAAGGTGGCGGCCATGATTACTGAGCACTCGCCCTTCAAAATTACGCCTGCTCTGCAGGTTAACAGCAACATGGAATTTATTTGTTAAATAGATATACCCTATACTTAGTGTAATAAGTCATGAGATTTACTGTTGTTTTGTTATTGTTTTCGATGGAATTTGTGCTTATTTTAAGTTACACCAGAAACGGTTTTTTTTAAATAAATAGATCAGGCTTATATGACATGATTGTCCGAGCATTTTTCACATATTAGTATTTGCGTAATCACCAAACAGATGAGAGATAAAACCACAAGAAAAGTAAACAAATGGCCAGTCACGAAAGCAACGCTTCGCTTTTCCCTCTAAAAATTCCTCATGTAAGCTAATAACAATATTGATAGAGGCACATATGTGGAAATCAGCGTGTGTACACCCCTGAACGTTGAAACTATATCAAATCGAAGGAACAGTTTTGGTCTTGGTCCGCCGTTTTGTCAACAAAATGAACAGCACGTGCAAAGCTGTCAATTGTTTCCTGAATAGAGCACGTGTTAAAAATTATTCAATACTTACATCTCGTGCATGAAGTGAGAAGACTATATGAAGGCGAGAACGATTGTGGCCGCTTTGTTAAAAACAAGATATCAAGAAACGGGCAAGGAATGTTCCACGACTGAGAAAATGATCGTAAAAGATAATCGCGGAAAAGCGATTGCGTGACACTCGGTAAGTCGTCAGATGACATGTTATCACGAATCAGACGTAATAACAGTTCAAATTCTCAGTGAGCATTTTGCACCCAGTCTGCGGTCTGCATTTTGTACCTAGTCTGAATTTTGTACCCAGTCTGCAGTCTGCATTTTGCAGTTTTTGAATGACCGGTTTTCTCTGTCGTTCTGTAATTTATGTTACCCAGCAAGTATCAGTACACTTCGAGTTGAAGATAGCAAGGGCTATTGTTTTCAGCTCTTGTTTTGGTTACAAGCCTTCTCCTGAATAGATTGAATACTTTGAGTGGTGAATGTGATCCGGCAAAACTTCCGTCTGACGAATTTAATGTAAATATGTTTTGCAATACACAATATTTTTAAGAGTTTCGGGACTCCATACGTTGCGTAAGGACCGTAAACATTATAAATATGTAAAATAAAATTAATCGGACGTTCAATATTTTTCCCTTCCTCGCTCCCGCTACAAAGGAAAAGCCTTTTTTTTTTCAAGCCACCTTCAGGGCTTGAGGCTTGGTGAAAGTACTTGCTGAATATCACTCTTGTGACTGTTATGCACGATTGCATACATACAAGAACTCGCATCAGCAAAGTCCAGCCGGCAGAGGCATATTGTGGAAATGGCGGCAAATTTGAATATAATCGAAAAATATTATCATGTGATTTCCACTTAGTTCAGTTTGAGAACAAGGTCCGTTGGGTAATGAATTCTGTCGGTTGGAGAATAATAATAAAAAAAGATTTAGACTGGTGGCACAAGAAAGAGGTAATAGAATTCAAAGTTATGCAGAAACCGCGTGCCATGTGCATGAAGTAGACTGAGGTCGAAAGATTATATCATTGCTATTTTCGTCGACAGGATCGCACTTGTTTTCGTGTGGGCTTTCGTCGTCTCTGTGGTTGACTATTTCAACGTTTCTTTCGTTTCAGAGCACGCAGAAAAGCAACATGAATTCCATATGGGTATTGCAATTTTTTTGTGAGTATATGGAGCTGAATTTTTCGTGACCAAAAGATACAATAGTCTTAGAGAAACGTGACTTAACAACAATGGCTCTGATTTCAAATGTGGGATATACCGATGGACAATAACAGAGGAGAAATATGGTTACCGCATATTGTTGTGATATCGTTCAGTACTTTTGGCAAAGGGCTACTTGATTTTCAGTCTTCCCCTCTGAAAACGAAAGACTTTAAAGTTGATTTAGCTGTTCATCTTACCAAAATTATGTTCATGCGACATGTATGTGCTTACACATATTGCGGTCTCGATACTGCTTCGCAGAATTTTGAGCGAATTTTTCTTTTTTCAATCTTTGTATTTCGAGCACTGTTTAAACCTAAGCATCTCCTTGTGTTGAAATCAACACAGGGTCAGGGCTAACTTTAAATTTAACAATGTAAAAATTAACATGTTTTCCAATTCCTACTCACAGTTATCTCACTTCTTCGCCTGGTGAACTCATCTGATGGTAAGTACTGTTAGTCGACGGCATTTACTATTATTTAGGCAATTTTTGTTTCCCAAGGATGCTTTATGATCATCAGATATGACATGGTAATGGACAGATATAGTTGAAAGTACGAAACCATGAAAAATGGAGCCATGAATTGGTTAACATGCTCGAGCACTAAGCATTTGGTTCATACGTCAGCGTGCGTTCATCGAGATATAAAGCACGCGGGAAGTTTGGAGAGCACGAAAGATGCATAAGAGTTGCTCGAGGCGTAGCCGTAACGGAGTTTTAGGGTGCGTTCCTTTGGGAGTATGCACATTGGTTATTAAGCACTTCCCTGGATAGCCCGTCTAACTGCACGGGCTTTTAGCACGCATTATTCATTAGAAGCACATTTTTTCATGGTAAACTCAAACGATGGAATTAAAATAGAAGCAAGTATTAATTACGATATGGATACTTGGGTACCCTGAATGCCTGCGATCAGTGGCTAATCGATTCAAAATTACAAAATCGATTTATTTCGTGTTTCTCGCAGAATTTGTGGAGCGATTGCCAACAATCTTTCAGTTCAATATATGAAGTAAGTACAAGTTTGAAATTGAGCACCGCTGGGCAAAATGATTAATTTCGGATCCTTCGCCCAAAGGAACGCGTTGGATCAGTGATCCAGTGATCCAATGGTCCGTCTTTAGATCACACAGATTAGTAATCCGATGAATACTTGTCCAGAGTGGATTTGATAGATCACTGATCAGAAAATGGATTTGCTCGAAAGGAACGCCACAGGTCAGAAATCCTGATCCGGATTCTCCCAAAGGAACGCACCCTTAATTGCATGGTCAAAAAACTGACAGGTGAATTCATGCGTGTAAATGAACTTTACTTTCTGATTGAAAACAAAATTCTTGAGGGATTTGTTTGCTAACGCCATTAGCGTGCACAATAGGAATACGAAGCACGCTCGCGCAATTGAATTTGATTAGGCCAATTTACACGCTATGTTATAACTTGCACTGATGCACTTGTTTGTATACGTAATATTACAAAATTGCAAAAATTTAAAAGTGTTTATTTATTCCAACTTGCACTTGAAATCACATGATTAGGTATTAATAATATACATGAAAAAATACGAGATAGCTTATCATAGCTATGCAGAGGCAAAGCACGCCCATCAATTGCAAAAATTGAAAACCACATTGTCATTGTTCCATAAAATATAGTCTGATCATTTTTAATATGTCATGACAGTAAAAAAAACATTAATAGCATTTACTTTCTGACATAGGAGTGTGAATAATTGACATAATTATTTTACTGTGAAGCTGAATACAAATGTTACATGCGACATTTCAGGAAATACTGCTTTCATAACAGCAGTTTTGCTTTGTTTGTACTTTTTATACATTTTACTTAGTTATAATGGTTAACTTTTAAAAAATGTCTTTTTGTGTGGGTTTGGAAAAATTGCAAGCATGTGCATGTTTTTTTTTTAAGTGCTTTTTGCTTGAATTTTGAGCCAAGTACTTCTGAGATGTACTGTTGGTATAAATCATTCCAATTTTATATTTAAAGTTCTGAAAATCTTCTCTCCCCTAGTTGCTATGCATTTTCTTGTAAATTAGTTTTGAGAATTTGATCAAAGTAACAACTTCCTGATAAGTTTGAGTATTTTCAAAACCTGTTTGCAGAACAATGTATGGATATTGTAGGGAGGAATTAATTGTTAATCTCTTCAGGCAGTTAAAGGGTTTTCAGTAAGATTTGGATGCCTTGCTCTCTATAAATATAGACTTAATTATTGATAATTGACAATGTCTTTTTTCAAATAATTCCTTGTAATTGCAGTTTTTACCTCTGGACTCTTAGCTGATTCTATTGATTACTTTTCCAGCCCTAATTTCCCAACAGCTTTGCACAGGGCAGTGCTTGTACTTTGAATATCATGTTACCCATAGGCATGCAAAATCATAAAAGTGACCTTCTTGAAATTTACCCTGGTAATAAATAAAAACTTATGAAAACTCAACTCATTCTTCTGTAACAAGAAATCAAAAGAATGAGTAAAAGATGCTCTTTTTTTCAGCTTGCACCCCTGCTGGAGAATCCATTGATGCCTCAAGTGGTAACATTTCCAGCCCCAATTTTCCCAACAACTATGATGCAAACAGGATTTGTACCTGGAATATCACTGTGCCCAGTATGAAAATCATCAAACTGACCTTCTTGAACTTTACCCTGGTAGCAGGTGAAAATGATGACTGTGCTGGAGCGGCAGCAGATAGTGCCCGAGTCTTTATCACAAATGTTGCTTCTCATGGAGGAAAATCCAATGACTTAAAGATCTGTGGTCAAAAGCTTCCCTCTCCTGTGTACTCCGAGGGAAATTTCATTCAAGTGAGATTTGAATCTCACACCGGCCCTGTAAACAAAGGGTTCAATGCAACCTTTGAGGCAATAGATGGAGATTCACGTAAGAGCTTTTCTTCTATAGTAGTTTATGAATGAAGCATAGAAGTGTACTGAGCATGTACCCTATTGAACTAAGCAAGAATTTTGTTGAGTATAACCTGAAAATAATGAAGTAGACAAACTATGAACAGCTATAGTCTGTAGAAGAAATAATTGAATGTATTAAAATATGTACATTACACTTATTTAAGTTGAAACCCATCAACATACGGAAAATGAGCTGTAGGCCGTATTGAAAATCAACCAGTTGACCACATTGGAGTGTAAAATCAAAACTAGAACAGTTTTCAAAGCCTGATACAATTTTTGTTACTCTTTCCAGTGTGCCCAACAGATATGATCCTTGATGAAACATCAGGTTCTTTTTCCTCTCCCTTTAATCCAAGAAACTATCCATTCAACCAGACATGTAGCTGGAAGATAATAGGGAAACAAGGATACCATGTTGAGCTCACAATACCAGACTATAATCTTCAACGTTGTGGTGGCGCTGCTTGCTCGTGTGATCATATGGAGGTTCAGAATAGCTTCAGTGATGAAGTGCTGCCTGGAAAACTATGTGGTACACCAAGGTTTCCTCCTGTAAAGTTTTATTCACTGCGCGAAAGCTTGAGGGTGGTGTTTGTGTCGGATGATACAAACATGGATTATGATGGATTTGAGGCAACTTACAAGCTGTTGAACCACAGTCCTCCAAGTAGGTAGTAGATAAAAATCAGAGAAAGTTTTAACACGTACCATAAATAAATTTATTCAATACATTTGGCACAATCAATTTACAAAATATGGTCTTTGTCAGAAAGATGGTTTTTTGGTTTGCTTGCATCTCCATGCCTTTTGTGTGAGGATCATAACTCATTTAACTATTCCTGATTTATTTCAGATGTGCATAGTAATCTTGCAGTCTTAATTTTTTTCAGTAAATTCTGTATTGTGTGTTTTAATTGGTAAATTGTGTAGTTGCCCTTCACAGAGTTAAATTTACTGTTCAATGAGTCAATACAACTTATACTTGTTAGGGTAAATTAGTAGTATCAACAGAGTTAATAACATAAATTGGCTGCTGTAAATAGTTTCTAAGTTGACGTTTGAAGTGTTAGCCCTTGTTGTCTGGTTTTGCCATCCTTGTCAGTATGGTACTGAAATTACTGACTTACCCTAACCCTCAAATCATGCCATGCGAGGTTGAGTCTAATTTCTGTAACTGACTAAGAATATCACTTGGTTGTTTGGTATTTAAGACTGAGTTGATAACGTAAATTGGTCACCATAAAGGGTTTCAAAGCTGATGTTTTGAGCATTAGCTCTTAGTCAGAGCAAATGTCATGAAGGGTAACACTTGAAGTGCCAGCTTTGAAACTCTTTATGGTGGTCAATTTATGTTACCAACTCAGTTGATAATACCAAATTACCCTGTTATACTCTCCAGCCCCCACAGCACCACAGTTTCTTTAGAAACTTACCACCTTTATTTGTAAAACTGGTAAGTGCATGCTTCCTGCTTTCAGGAAATTAGTGGCTGAGTTACTGGGCAAGTGACTCAGCCACTTATGGTCAATACGTTAATGAGTTAGTCAATTATATTTCATGTCCTTTAATTTTTTGGGGATTTCTGTTAAACCATTCTGTACCTCATCAATTCAGACATTAATTTCCACCAAAACTGCTTCTCAGTAATTTAATAGGGTGTAGCAGTGGGGGACAGAGAGAGAGGTTGACTTAGAGGATGAAATTAACTTTTTTCTTTTCATTTTCATGAAATGATTCTTTTTTTCCTTAAAACTTGCAGTTTGTCCTAAAGAGCCAATTTCTCTCTATGATAGTGGAAAGATCAGCAGCACCAATTTTCCAGTAGGTAACTATACTGCATCAAGGAATTGTTCATGGATCATAACCGTTTCAGCTGGTGAATCCGTGAAGTTGGCATTTACTTATTTTTTCCTTAGTTCATGTGCAAATTGCAATTCTAGTCATTGCTCCTATGTGGAGCTTTATGATGGAAATTCCACAAGCTCAACTTTACTGGGGCGTTTCTGTCAGAATTCACTTTTGCCAAACACAACTTCCAGTGGAAATCAAATGTTTGTAATGTTTCATGCTGGTACTGATGTTAATCGTGGATTTGAGGCATCCTATTCAGTTGCGTCCACTCAAACAACACCAGGGTCAACACCAGGGTCAACACCAGGGTCAACACCAGGATCAACACCAAGATTGACGCCAGGACCAATACCCGCTATTGGTAAGCTGAACTGACACATACACTACAAATCCACTTATTTTTCCATGGGTCTGTTAAGGATGTCATACAGTAGCATTCTACTCAGAGCAAGACAGACTTTGTGTTTTATGCTCTGGGTTCAAGACCTAACCAGGTCATTGAGTTGCTTTCTTAGGCAAGACATTCTACTTCCCCAATAACTCTCTCAAACTTGGAGTAAAAATGGCCAGCAGCAAATTAAGGAGGGTAATCATGATGAGTTCACATCTCAGTTAGGCGATGAGGTTGCACTCCACATTATTTAATCCTTTAACCCTTTCACTCCCAAGATCTAATTGGTAATTCTCCTTACTATCTGCCATACAATTCTTATGATGTTAGTTCAGAGAATTTGGTATTGGATCAACTAATAATCCCATAATTGATATTCTTCTCTATTCTCATCACCTACCTGCTTGATATTGTATTGATATTGTAAGGAGAAATTCTGTCTTGGTCACTTGTACAGTATCATCCAGGAATCAAATGTGAAGGTCTTACATGGGTACATTTCAACAACTTTTTAAAAAATCAAACACGCAATATGCAGATTTCCAACAGTCCTTTAATGGGTGTGGATCATATAACAAAGAAATGTGTATCAATTTTCAGGCGGCCTGAGCCCAGGCGCCATTGTGGGGATCTCAGTGGCAGTACCAGTATTAATTACAATGGTGATAGCAGCTTTCAAGTACTATCGTAAGTTTTATTCACAGATTACTTTTCCAGATCTGTTTGTTTGCAAAGTAACTGTCAAGGTCTACATTTATAATCAGCTGTTGTGATGAGATCTATTTATAATTGTCCCTGTGGGATGAAATCATTGGCACCTGGTAGCGAGTGTGCTGGACTCAAGAGGTCTGAGACAAGACGCTGCCACAGTGTTTTGGAGTCCCCTCTTTTTCAGTACTACTGAAAAAGAGGGGACCGTACTCAAAACACTCGTGTGAAATGAAGAGATCAGTCGATAAACAGATATGCAAGGCCCTCAAGAATTTCCTCTTTGGATAGGATACTCGTAACGCCATAGGAAAGGGAGGAGAAGAAAGTGTCAGAATGTCAACAATTTTTACCGACTTTCCTTTTTTTTCTTGCCTGTCATTTCACGATGTTATTCCAACTGGAAACTTGCTCTATTACCCATGTCAATGAAAGGTGATAATTTTATTTTTGTCTCTTTTACCGACTAAATACGATGTTTACAATTCTTTCAACAGGTAAATGGAAAAAACAGAAAAATGAAGATGTTCCCCAACCTGAGATGGAGAGCCTTAAGCAAAAGTCTGACAATTGAGGGAAAAGTTAACCTATGAACATTTTTAGAGAGAAAGTACCGCCTATGAAGTGCTCTGTTTTCTCCTTTTCTTAATGTCTGGCAATTTTTTTTTTCCTAAAAAGGTATGAAGTTGCAAAGTCTCTTTATTTATTAGTCACTAAACTTCAAACAGCTTGCTCTCGCAGTCGAACGTGTATTAAGCGTTCAGCGGTCACACTTTATTAAGTGGTCGGTTGTCAAGGTTCTGAATTTTGTGTTCCCTTAAACACGGTAGTTTTCTCTTCTAATAAGCGGTCAGCCTTATTAAATGGTCGTGCTCACCCGTTGCTGAGTCCGTTTATCCTGTTTGCGCTGTCTTGCACCTGTATTGAATGGTCACTTAGAGCGGAACCACCCATGGCATAAAATGGCGTTTTTTATTGTTTCTTAAAACTGTGTGAGCCATCAACTTGTGTTAAGCGATCACTCCGCCAATCTCGTGAATGACCGCTGAGCAGAGGTACGACTGATTAATATTTTGATGGCGACCATGCGCTTTAACCTGAGAGGTGTCTAAAGTTGTTCATAAGAAAATGCTGTGAAAATTGGCTGAGTTATTGGTGAACTTTATCTGCTTGAAAAAATGTGGTATTTTACTCAGTATTTCGAGCCATTTGGCCATCTGATGTCTAGAGAATGTTGTTATAGCTTTCTAGCTACTTTTATTGAGTAAACATTCCTAACTCTTAAAATTTATAACTGTTGGAAAATCTTAGAAGACTGCCTTTACATTACAAATGTGGCACTCTTACAGCACTCTTAAATTCCTTAAGAATTGTCGTTGAGAGTAATTCATCATGTAGATCTTAAGCCAAAGTATGTAGATCCTGTGAGGAATCAAACCAACCAACCACAATGGTTGGATCTTCGGTTGTCACAACGTTGTGAGGAACTCGTTAATAATTTGGCAAATAGTACTGTAGAGTGAATGGCAATTAGCTGTAGGCACTTGCGTGGCATATGTATTACTTAGTAAATATAGTTTAATTTACTTTTATTTACAAGAGTTATGTAAGAACGATCTCAGAAGATCTAAAATTTCGTAGTAGTCAAATTTCTAAAGAGGTTTACTTTAAAATTTCTTACTAGTATATTCTAGGTAACATTTGTTGCTGCGGCAGTTTTGTATTT
Organism: Pocillopora verrucosa; assembly: GCF_036669915.1. NCBI lineage: Eukaryota > Metazoa > Cnidaria > Anthozoa > Scleractinia > Pocilloporidae > Pocillopora > Pocillopora verrucosa. The sequence goes on from NC_089325.1 coordinate 9,217,409, forward strand.
ATTTAAGATCAAGCAGACATAATTTTTAAAATTTACCAGTTGAAATACTGGAAATAAAGTTTACCTGGGTGTTTTGGCAAATTATTTTGGGTCCTGTCAATGAAGTTTCGTTTTAGGATCAAGGTGTTGACAAAGTGAAGCTTTTTCAGCTTCGTTAAGGTTATATTCACTTTAGAGAACATGAAATCTTGAATGGTCGCTTGCGGGCAGGTTAGGAATAAACGAAACGGATGAGCCGGAGTGAACCCAAAAGAAAGAGGGATTCTTACGGCAGAAGATCATTGACACGAATAGCTAAACAGCAAGATGACACAGTATTACGCGGTGCCATGGAATTTGAAGGATTAGGGATTGCGATTTGTTGTGGTGACTAAATACAGGTTCATAGCGGAAAGAGATCTTTTTTTATAGAAAAAAAGTAGATATCGAATTGTTGATTTGTCTGACAGCCGCCTCCCTTCTTCTCAGTTTACCCTCTGGCCTCTCTTTCTGGCGGCCCATTCTTCTCATTTCCGATAGCTGCTACACACATGAGTAAGACGTGAAGTTGCCGTTCACGTCGGTAAGGCACCATTTTCCAAGTTAGGTGAAAGGACGAACAGTCTGCGCAAAATTACGAGGAATGATCAAAATCGTGTGCTGAAAGTGATTGCTAGTGCAAATCAAGGTATGTACTGAAATCGAAGACCTAGGTAAAATCAACAAATGCTCAATTAAAATGTTGCAAATACTTCAACTTTGTCCATACGACTGCTGCGATTTGGATTATCGAGCGGTAGCTAAGCCACTCTTGAAGGCGCATATGATTAGGCGGTTGCACAGCTGTGCGTACTCATCTGTGGGAATATCTGGGTGTCGAGTCATCCCTATTTATGCAAACTCATTCGTCAGAATCGATAAATATTGTTCTAGTTTCCAAGGTGGAATAAATTGATTCGAACAAATAGAGAAGAGAGCTTTTCGTTCTTTCAGAAACGATACAGTTCCAGGTTTTGGTTGGCAAGACTCCGTTTGTTTGGTTCAGCAGAATGTCTTTGATGCACGTCTCAAACGTGTTCCGTGAGTATATCAACTTTTACTGGATTTATATCGAAATCAGCTCTTAAAATAAGCATAAGATTTTAACGCGTTAGCTTTGTATAAGATACCTTTGGCGTTTCGAATCTTGGTTAATTTATCATGCAACGTTGTAACCAACTACTTGGGTGTAAATTTCGTTGGCGATTGTTCTCTATTGTGGGATTTCGGACGAAAATCGAAGATCGCTCTCCTGCACGTACCAATGTCCTTGTGATTGATGATGCTTTTAACAATAACACCTAGAACGCTTCACACACGCAAAAAAACAACCATGGATATAAACGAACGATTTTGTTGAAAAAAGGGCGATTTCGAGTCGAAGGCACGTTGTAATCCACTCCCACAGGTTCCAAAGCGCACAGGAAATCGCGTGATTGCGAGTGTACTTGGTGAGCTTCGGCCATCAGTGAATTGAACTAGATATCTTATGGAGGGCGTATGTAATAGAGAGGCTCAAATGTACTCTCAGCAGGCTCTTTACCATTCAATAAATGCTGCGGTTTATCCCTTTGCGATGAATTTGTGTTATGTTGATCGTATAAAATATGTGGTGTATAAACGAAAGTTGTGATATTAATCATGTACGTTTTATTTTTTGCAAGGAAATACAGTTATCCAGTAACTTAAACTTAATCACCACGTTTTGTTGGGGTATTTTGTTGCATAGTTCAGTGTTCCAACAGGTCCTGAGTAGGGTAGTTTACTGATAACGTTAATTTAAATTTTAAAAAAACTTAACTTTTTCCTGAGTTCATGTTTGTGAGTATTTAAGATAGCAATCTGTAATTCTATGACATCATTAACAATATTATTATCTCCTATGTAATTTGTTGGTTGTTGTGAAGACACTTTTTGATCTCCATGCACATGAACATGTGTTCCCTTGGTATGTGATATTTTTGCTGATGTGTAGTGTGACTTAATCATAACCATTACAATTTCCTTAAATGTGATTGGTGCATTTGCTGCTTTATTTTTCACAAACCATTCTGTACAGTTGCTATTGGACTTTGGCTTTGCAATCATCCAATTTTGTAAATCACTCATATGATTACAGACTGAATTGGATTCTACTCGGTCCTATCACCATCATTAATAGTTCAATTTTCTTACTTTTTTAGTCAATTCACTGAGCATCAAGGTCACTCACTAGAAAGAAAGCTGTTTATAACAGTTTTGCTTAATTCAGTTCAGTATTTGCCAGCTTATGTGAAAATTTTGATTAAAAGTTTAAAGAGAGATCTGACAGCTCATACACACATTATGGGCACATGAACATGGTTGACTTCTGGAAACAGTTTTTTGTCTCACCTACTGACTATATTCAAAGCACTCAAAAGGAATGGGATTTTGGGAATTTTTTTTGAGATAAGGCCTTACTGCTGAATGAATTGTAATAAATTATATTGAGCTGTTTCTGCCAATATTCACTAATCATTATGTCCAGCTGCAATTAGACTCTGGCTTTGTGGTCATCCAATTTTGTGAATCACTCATCATTAAAGACTGAATTGGATTCCACTCAGTCCTATCACCATCATTAATGGTTCAATTTTCCTACTTTTTTAGTCAATTCACTGAGCATCAAGGTCACTCACTAGGAAAAAGCTGTTTATAACAGTTTTACATAATTCAGTTCAGTATATACCAGCTTATGTGAAAAATTTGATTAAAATTAGAAGAGAGATCTGACAGCTCATATGCACATTTTGGGCACATGAACATGGTTGACTTCTGGAAACAGTTTTTGTCACACCCACTGACCATATTAAAAGCACTTTAAGGACTGAAGTTTGGCATGGCAACAACTATTATTACACTAATGTTACAGGAAATCTTCAGAAATATTTTTTGGAAATGGTGATGAAAATTCCTTGATATATTTTCTCTTAACTTTGTAATTTTTTTTTTTTAGATAAGGCCTTGCTGCTGAATATATTGTAAAAAATTACACTTTGCTGTTTCAATGTTATGTTGTTGCTAAGTTTACAATTAATATAACTGCCATGAAATGATACTATGGAGAGAAAGAGCTCTGAATTGAGTTCTATCCAACAGTTTCAATTTTTTTTCAAAGAACAAATTTTTAATATGATCTTAATCATTTTACTAAATTTCACACTATTATTTCACACTACCAAAAAAAGCTCTGCGTGAAATTCAACATACATATTGCATATATGCAACAGTTTGTATCATTTTTTCTTGAAATTGAGATGACGTAAGTGTGGTGAAGAGGCTGAAACTATAACCCCCTTTACTTTCATTGTTGTTCTTTTAACTACAAATAATGCCATTCACCCTAATTTGAATAATTTAACAAACCTGAGTGTTACTATTTGTCAGTTTTCACAAACATTATTCAAATTGATAGAAGGACAAAAGGAAAAAGGAAAGCTGTCAAATTCATATGTGTATATTCAGCTGAACACAAAGCTGAAGTAGGCAAAGGTGTACTATTTCTTGGTGTCTTAACCCTTTAACTCCCAAGATCTGATTGTCAATTCTCCCCTCTAGCTGCAATACATTTCCTTGTAAATTGGTTACTAGAATTTGGTGTTTGATCAAGGTTTATGTCTTGTACCTGATGAGTTTGAATATTCTCACCACCTGTTTCATGGATAATGTTTGGATATGATAAGGAGAAGTTGTATGTTAATCACTTTTGGAAGTTAAAGGGTCGATGTGATTCACATTGTTTCATGTGAATGTAGAGCCATTTTGCATTTAAAAAAAAAAACAGACATAACTTTAAATTTATGAAGGGAGATTTTAGAGCAAAAAGTACTCCAAATTTACCAGGCTGTGGTTCCTCGTCAGTACAAGGAACTGGTTTGAAATTCAGCACAGTGGCCCATTAATATCTGAAAATTTTTCAGATGAAATGTTGTTGCTTGGTATTTTGTAAAACATGATGTATAGCTCTTTCTTTCTGTTCGATAATAAAAGATGCAACAAGGCAAAAAAGTACTTTTAGTCTTCCAATCATGACATAAGTCTTACTTCTTTTGCAGTCATCATCATGGTTCATCATGCAGCATGTAATCGTAAGTGATATTTTTATATTGATTAAAATTTAAAATTGTTTTGTTTATGTATTGTGTTAATTTTATCAGCACTGAATTAAATGATAAACATCTTTTTGAAGGTCAGAACCTGCTATTGCTGCTATTGAAGTTTGTTTTTTGTTCGCAGCATGTGCCTCTCCAGAAGTTATCAGTGGAACCTCTGGACTTTTTTCAAGCCTTAATTTTCCCACCGAGACACCAGCAGGCTCAACTTGTTTCTGGAATATCACAGTTCCAGAAGGATTTGTGGTGAAAATAACTTTCCATGCCTTTTCACTGTCACCAGCTGACAAAAATACTGACTGTACTAATGCACAAGGGGCTCGTCTTCGTATCTCAGATGTTGCATCAACTGAACAGGCAAGAGACCCCTTTGAGCTCTGTGGACAGTCTATTCCTAGTCCTGTGTATACTTCCACAAACACCATTCAAGTGAGATTGAAGACAGTAGCTCAGCATGGAGTCATTGGATTTAATGCATCTTATGAGGCGATCTCCCCTGATAAGTGTAAGTCCTTGTACATCTCAAGTTTTCTTTTCCTAAGGAGAAATGAAACCCCTGTGTATATGCAGCTTGTAATTTTTGCAGGAGTTTGATGGTTTGGCCATTTTTTTGGAGCTGTTGGGAACTGATTTTGGAATTTTCTGTTCAAGCAGCAGAAAACTATCAAGGAGGGAGAAGTGATATCTTCAACTTTAATAACTTGTTGAATTTCAGTACCCTCCTCTTCCTAGAAACATCCTACTGATTGCAATTAATCCTCTACAGATGTTACAGATGTACAGCCAAATAACAGTATGCATATTCTCCATGCTGTACTGTATACATTTTCGAAGGTGTTGGCAAGGAGAATTTGTTTGATAATCAGGAGCTTCTTAAGTTGGTGATCATTTTCCTTTATTGTCCTGACCTTAATGTGCAGTATACATGAAGGTGGATGGGCAAATCAGATGTAAGTCACTCCAATGGGCCAAAGGGATAATGATGGGATCGTCTTTTGTTATTGAAAAATGTATGCATGATTTGTTGAGAGCAATATTCAATACTAATGTGTTTTGGATCAATCTTGTCTCCTAGTGTGTCCAGCAATGGCCAATTTGAGTGATGCATCAGGTGTTATTACCTCTCCATTTTATCCCAGATATTATCCAGATGACCAGAACTGCATGTGGGATATTGTTGCAAGCAATGGAAAGCATCTCAAGCTTGAGATTGAGAAGACCACAAACATTCAACAATGTAATCAATGCAATTGTGACTATTTGGATATCCAGTATGGCTTTGACAGTTCAGGAAATCCAAGTGAGAAAATATGTAAAGAACTCACGGAAACTGTGACGTACTACTCACTTAAGGATCGTCTAAGGGTGCAGTTTCATTCAGACAACTTGTCGAAATTCCTTTTTAAGGGATTCAGAGCAGTTTACTCTCGCCTGGAATCCAACCCGAGATGTAAGTATCAGGAATGGACTTATTTGCATCAGAAGGGATATAAAGTCCACATTATCTTTAGTTAGTTATTTGTGTTCATCCTTGGAATCTCAAGCCTAAAGTTGGCATGTGTGGGTTGAGTTTTGCCACTCCTTCTGCATAGAATTGTCCTCACAATATTGGTGTAAATTTTGTTAATTTAGCATTTTGACTGTTTTTCACCTTTTCAGTTTGTCCTAAAGCAGCAACCCTGTTCACAGCTTCAAATGGAAAGTTCAGCAGTCCTGGTTACCCCTCAGATGTCCCTCCTGGTCTAGATGTAGCTAATAATCGAGCCTGTACCTGGAAGATCACTGTAGCTGCTGGGAAACGTGTCAAGTTGAATTTTACCCATCTAAATTTTGGCACATGTTCTTCTCAATGTGATCAGTGCACACATCTGGACATCTATGATGGTGATTCAAAAAGCTCTCCTTCTCTGGGGCGTTTCTGTCCTGAATCTGCAAAGGAAGTGAAGGTGTCAAGTGGTAACCAAATGTTTGTGGAGTTTGAATCTGGCTTTGGTAATGATCGTGGTACTGGTTTTGAAGTACAATACTCGGAGACTACAGATGATCCAAACAAAACAGAACCCCCAACAAGTAATTATCACTTTTACTTGATTTTTATGTTGTGTCTTCATGGTCCAAATAAGACCACTGAAGCCTATAAGTCCACAGTCATACATTATATATTTATATACCGGTTTCCAAAAACATTGGATATGAAATATATATTAAATGTATATATCTTCTGTTTTCTCATCACAAAGGTGCCTGTTTATTTCCTATCAAAGGAACAATACCTTTTGTTTCTCATTTATTTGAGAGTTGCTGTGCATATTAGCATTGTCTTACACCAGCCTTTGCATGGTGTTTTCAATATCCATGACTGGGAAATTCTTCAATATTGAATTTTGAGCGTATGTTTGCTTCTTAGGTCATCTATCACCAGAATTAATTTCCAAGTCTGTTGAGCCATGTCTAAAGAAAAGCTGTAATGTGTAAACTCAAAGCTGCAACCTCATGGCCAATTCAATTTAGCATTTTAACTGTTTCAAGAACAATATACAATGCCGGCAAGGTCAAAAAGCAAGAACAAAGTTTTAGAAACTCTTTAGAGTGACTAATTTACATTCACAACTCAATTGATAAAATTACGTTCTCTTGTAACACCCCTCACCAATGTAGCACCTCAGTTTCTTTAGAAACCTACATTGCACCACTTTATTCATTATTTGATCAAGAGAGTGTTTCCTTTTGTAGGGGCCGGAGCCATGAAGACTGGTGGCCTGTTGATTCCCACCATGCTTGCCCTAGCTGCTTCCCTTTATTAGCCTGTAAGGGACATTGTCACTTTCAGACCATCATGTGTTCTGGATCAAAGGAAGCTCTTTGCCTCATGTAGGGTTATCATTAGAAAATTTAAGAGATGCATGATCTGTACTGAGAAGATGGCTGAATTGAAGTACAACATGCCTACAAAAGAAGCATGGCATGTTACAAAGCAAAAGTTATGTGTTAACCTGGGAAAAAATTGAGATTTGAAGCTCTCGGAGAGGTGACTTCTAGTAGTCTACAACATAATTTTATTGGGGTAATTTTTTTTGCCATAAATTGATGTTGGAATAAGTTTAAAGAATATGTATTTAACTGTCTTTGATCACAATTCACAAAGTAGCTGGCACAAAGTGGTGTGACAGCCAGTGGTTTTCTGCCACCTACTGGATTCTAATGTCAATCCTGCTTATTTAATCTTCAGATTTCCCTACAACCCTTGTAAATATAATTGGTTAAGAGTGGATCCCTGGGCAAGACCCTTATGAAATTAAATGGGATGTGAATGGCACTTAATAGGGAAGCCTATTAAACTGAAAGAGGTTTTTTTTCTCAATTTTGCTCAGCTCCAGGTCTTCACATCAATTTTCCTTACCTGCTCCATACTTTCTATGGAATGTTTGTTCCAAGAAAGTAGTGTTAAACAATCTCCCTTCCCTCCCTTGGTTTGCATTTTCTCCTCATCCTCTGTCTACTTGATAATGAAGTAATATTATGCAGCAGAAGAGTGTCATGATGATATTGTTGTAAATGATGTTGTAAATGATGATGATTAGGATAATTATATATACAACAATAATAATGATTTTAAAACTATGCAATGACTTGATAAGGTATTTTTTATGTGCTTGTGAATTTTATAGTAGTAGTATGTATTTTATATGATTTTTTTAAATATTCAAGTACCCTTTAATAAACAAGTCTAACAAGTAATAAATTGGAACTATTAGTAACTGTGCAGATGATGAGGTGAGGAATTACCTTCTTTCTAATTTTTTTTTTTTTTTACCATGGATTAGTCAGAGACAGGGAAAGAAGTCAGGCTACTTTTGTAGGAGTTGCATTTACACCCAATTGATTATTAAAATTAGACATAATTGCTTCATGTGGAGCATCTTGATTAACCCAGTTTTACTCTATTGATTTTTCTGGAAATATCACAGTACCATTAGCCAACACAGGAATATATTATGGGGAGGATATGAACAAACAATATCATGTAGTTTTAAAATGAGCGTGAGCTATATTTATGCTCTAGCTTCGGCTTTTATAGAAGCATTGTACGTGTGAAAGCAAACTTCAACGTGATCGTACTTTACCTGATTTGGTTGTAAATCAAATGTAATATTAAACATGATTTTAATGCTGGTTGAAATGGGTTCTATTATTGAAAATTCATTATTTCCGTTTATGGTTGGTTCCCTTATTACATCCGTGACATCGATGGCGGGAAGAGTGAGCAGTGACTTTACATCCGAGCATAAAAGCTCGTTGCACATACCAAAACAGTCTGTGCGTCACGCAATCAAGTTCAGCTGTGTCACGTAACGCTACCCTTGCTTAAGGCTCTTGTCTACAACAAGTCTTCTTCTCCTCTAGTTATTCAATCAACAAAGAGGTTTTTTTTTCTTAAATTTATCCTCAGAAGTTGGAAATGAATTGAGTTCGAGCGAAGAAAGAAAGAATTAGCGTTTCCCTAGGCAAATAATAGATTTCATTGTGTTGTTTTATTTCAAACACTGAACACACGGCGGAAAGACTGTACCTGATGCCGGTAAAAAGACAAAGAGGGTGAAAAATCCGGCATCGATCGTGGTCCCTTCCACTTGTAAAGCAAGGGGTCTTTTGCTTAATAATTGTTCTTTACGGCAAAATTAAATGTTTACGAGAAGTCGTTTTAAACTCCATCAGTTATTTGAGACAACTTAATGTACTATGTTAGAAGCTCAGTTGCTTAACAGACACAGCAACCTTGGCAACCTTCACTTGTTGAGTTTACCTCCATCAAACCACACCTTCATTTCAATCTTCACTTTATTAGCAACTTCTTCGCCATCAATTCCAACAAATGTGATCTCGTATTTATGATTCTTGAGCGGATCTTTCACTTCTTTATGTTCTTCTGGCCAGGATCTACTGATCTCAGGCAAGTAGACCTAAATGGCTTTCTTCAACAGCAGATCTTTATTGCCTTTGGTGCCACTCCTTTGGGAGTGTCGTCCCGTTTTACAATCTGTGGTCAGTGAAAGTATATTAAAAAACGGAAAACTGGTTGGAAAAAATGCACACGACAGCCTTTAATCGACCAGTAACCGCAGGCAAAGTGGTTCGATTCAAATTGAAGTCAATTTGAATTTTCTACTGCGTACAGTTCTGTTCATAGTTCTGTTCATTCGTGTCTCTTTGTAAAGCACAATCAACTCCTCTGCAAGACAAGTCAGTATTAAATACTTTACATTATGTCAATCAGTTTGCTATAAGAGTTTCGGCTTTAGGAGATTAGTAACAAAGCCCACGGGTCCAAATGGTAAGGTGGAGTCCAGACTCCACTCTCCTTCTGACTTTACCCGTTTATCTAACATCAGTGTCGTCTAGAAATTTTGTTAAAATGGAAGTTTTTTTTAATTATTCCTCATGAAAACAATTACCTGGAGGAAATCAGGATTCTTAGTTGGAATATGAAACAAGAAAGCGTCCTTGATCCTTCTCGTCACCGTACAGGAAGTAGGAAAGGAACCTTGGGTATTCATTATCGTCAAAGTGTTCGTACTGTGGAACATCCACCACCTTCATGTAAGCCGTCATGAAAGGCTTACTTGCATGAGAAGGCAGTCCGATGTAAAAATCTAACACTTCCTTTTCATCTCCGTATTCCGATTCTCCAAAAAATCATGTAGCGTGCATTTTTTGCCTCTGAAGGCAATTGGTTCTGGTTGGGCGCTGTTGATCATCGTGCCGTTATGTTTGTGGTAAAGCATTGCATGCAGTGCGTTGCTTGTTATCAAACCGATTACTACGTTGAAGGAAACCCATTTAAACCTTGAAAACCTTTTTTGGACAACCTTGAAATAGATGACTTTCTAAACGTAGTAAGCGGTCAGATAACAAGCAATGCACTATGGAAATAAGGTGTGGTATTTTTTGTGAGAATATTTGACTTATTTTTTTATTCCTTAGAGCAGTCGTAAATATTCTCATACAAAGTCTTGTAATTTCGCCGTGCTTGTTATTTCGTAAGATGATCATCTCTAGTTGGAGACTGGGCTGCCTGTGGTTTGGCGAGTTTGACTGTCTGTGGTTTGCCTGTGGTTTGCCTGTGGTTTGCCTGTGGTTTGGCGAAATGTCTTCCGCGATGCACACCTTAAACGTCTTCCGTGAGTATATCAACTTTTACTACATTAATATCGAAATAAGCTCTCGAAAAAAGCATTAGATTTGGACATGGTAGCGGTAAAGTTTCTGCACAGCCTCATACTACATTATGCATTCAGTTCTTGGATAGAGAAAACAATGACAAAAACAGTACATTGCCATTAGGAAAACAGATCTGCTTTATAATAGTACGGGGCTGTGCCGAAATTTTACCACGGTAGCTTTGTACAAGATATCTTTGGCGTTTCGAATCTTAGTTTATTTATTATCCATCTTTGTAAGCAACTACTTGGGTGTAAATTTCGCTGCTTCGTAAGTCATGGCGATTGTTTATCTCCATTGTGGAATTTCGGACGGAAATCGAAGACCACTTCCCTGTACGAACCAATGTCGTTTTTATTGATGATGCTTTTAACAATAACACCTACCGTATTTATTCGCCTATAAGCCGATCTCGGCTATAAGCCGAGACCCTAAACTTTTTCATGTCAGCAGCTGTTGCATTGAAATAAAAAATAAACACAAAACATTCGGCTATAAGCCGAGACCTAATAATTGCAAAGTACTCCACGCGTGTCGTTAACTGAGATGAATTAACATAAACCGAAAACAAAAGGAGCTTCCATCTCGGAAAACATGCAACCAAAAAGTAGGTTATGAATAAACATAGATCATTCTAGATCGCTAGAGATTACGGAATCAGTGAATCGATGGTGCGTCGCTGGCGAAAAGATCAAGCGAACCTGTTTAATGGTGAGCTTAAAATGTCAGCAAAGCGAAAGACGATGGGCTGCTTTTCGCCAAAGTATCCTGAATTGGATCAAACAATACTGGACTGGTTTTCAGAGCAGAGGAGTCAAGGTAAGTCTTTCGTTTCTTTAAAACAATGAGAAGCTTCGATCAGCTGATATCTGTCAGATCGTGTTGCAATGTTTACACAAACCGTGGGAATGACCGCTTCTGATTGGCCAGTTTTTCATGTTGTCAAATTTCGAATCTTGTTAAGCACCCGTAAATTTTTTTTGGCGAAAATACTCGGCTATAAGCCGAACCCCCTACCTTGGCGAGAATTTACCTGTTCTCAGTTTAATTTGTTGGAAAAATCGCTCGGCTTATAGGCGAATAAATACGGTAAAACGCCACACACACACACACACACACACCCACAAAAAAAGAACCATGGATATAAACGAGCGATTTTGTTGAAGAAAGGGCGATTTCGATTCGAAGGCACGTCGGACTCCATTCCTACAGGTTCCAGCACGCACAGGAGATCGCATGAATGCGAGTGCACCTCGTGAGCTTCGTCTGCTAGTGAATTGAACCAGATATCTTATGGAGGGCGTATGCAGTAAAGAGGCTCACATGTACTTTTCGTCGACTGTCGAAAATGAAAACTCTCTGCAGACACTTTACCATTCAATAAATGCTGCGGTTTATCCCACTGCCATGAATTTGTGTTTATGTTTATCTTTTAACATATGTGGTGTAAAAGCGAAAGTAATGATATTAATCATGTACATTTTGTTTTTGGCGAGGAAATATAGTTATGCGGTAACTTTAACTTAATCACCACTGGCCACATTGTCACATAGTTAAGTGTTCCAAGAGGACCTAAGTACGGTAGTATACTGATAACGTTGATTTAAATATTAAAATAACTTTTCATGTTTGTGAGTATTTAAGATAGCAATTTTAAATTCCCATGACATTATTAACAATATTATCATCTCTCATGTATTTGTATTTGTTGGTTGTTGTGAAGACATTTTCTCATCTTCATGCACATGAACATGTTCCCTTGGTATGTGATATTTTTGCTGATGTGATGTTTGACTTAATCATAACCATTACAATTTCCTCAAATGTGATTGGTGAATTAGCTGCTTTATTTTTCAGTAATCATTCTATACAGCTGCAGTTGGTAATCCAATTTTGTGAATCATTCATATGATTACAGACTGAATTGGATTCCACTCAGTCCTGTCACCATCGTTAATAGTTCAATTTTCTTACTTTTTCAGTCAACTCACTGAGCATTAAGGTCACTCACTAGAAAGAAAGCTGTTTATAACAGTTTTATATAATTCAGTTCAGTATTTGCCAGCTTATGTGAAAATTTTGATTAAAAGTTTGAAGAGAGATCTGATGGCTCTTGCACATATTTTGCATGGGCACATGAACATGGTTGACTTCTGGAAACAGTTTTTGTCACACCCACTGACCATATTCAAAGCCCTTAAATTAGGACTGAAGTTTGAAATAGTAGGTGTGGCATGGCAACAACAATTATTACGCTATTTCTCTTAACTTTGGGATTTTTTTTTTTTTGATATAAGGTCTTACTGCTGAATGAATTGTAAAAAAATTACATTTAGCTGTTTCAATGTTATGTTGTTGCTAAGTTTACAATTGATATCACTGCCACAACATGACACTATGTAGAGAAAGAGCTCTAAATTGAGTTGTATCCAACAGCTTTTTTTTTTTTTTTCATAGAACAAATTTTAAGTATGATCTTAGCCATTTTACTAAATTTCACACTATTTCTGTAGAGCAGGGGAGAAACTATGGCATCTCAAACTCGGAATATTTTGAAGACTAATATTCACAGGACACTAATTTGAGCTAAAATCCAGTTATCTTGGAAAGCCCTTATAATTTTTCAGAAAAAGCTCTGTGTGAAATTCAACTTACATTTATATGCAACAATTTGTAAAATTTTTTCTTGAAATTGAGATGACGTAAGTGTGGTGAAGAGGCTGAAAATATAACCCCCTTTACTTTCATTGTTGTTCTTTTAACTACAAATAATGCCATTCACCCTAATTTGGATAATTTAACAAACCTGAACGTTACTAGTCATCATTTTCTGATCACACAGTATTCAAAGTTACTTAGACAGCATTGTTAAAAGGATAAAAGGAAAAAGAAAAGCTGTCAAATTCATATGTGCACCTTCAGCTGAAAAGAAAACTGAAGTAGGCAAAGGTGTACTTTTTTTTGTCAATGTGAATGTGGAGCCATTTCGGTTTTAAAAAAAACAGTCATGACTTTAAATTTACAAAGGGAGATTTTAGAGCAAAAATTACTCCTGATTTACTCAGCTGAAACATTATTGCTCCGTATTCTGTAAAGCATGATTTAGAGCTCTTTCTTTCTCTTTGATAGTAAAAGATTCAACAAGGCAAAAAAGTACTTTTAGTCTTCCAATCATGACATAAGTCTTACTTCCTTTGCAGTCATCATCATGGTTCATCATGCAGCATGTAATCGTAAGTGATATTTTTATATTGATTTAAAAATTGTTTTGGTTATACATTCAATTTGTTAATTATTTCAGCACTGAATTAAATTATAAATATCTTCTTGAATGTCAGATCCCATAGATGCCAACCTCTGGAGATTTCAAATCTGGAGAATTCTTTTCTGACCAGCACTCCGCCAACTGAATTTTCCATTATGTGACGCGCCCCCCCCCAGAGAATTTCTCATTTGATTTGGACTCCCTTACCCCCCCCCCCCCCCCCCCCCCAATTTTGTGGAAAAACCTGGATCTATCTGTCAGGGACTTCAATTGGTTGAATACTCATCCAATCAGACTCTCACTTATATAGGAGTAACAAGGAAGAAACTCTTCTTTTTGTCTGCAATGAACAACGTGCATCACATAAGAAAATGAAGCCAGAAACTGTAATACAAGCATAAGAAGCCAGATGATTTTGGAATTTTGGAACATGTGACACAAAAACTGTATCCAGGAGACTCACGCATAATCCAGGAGAGTTGACATATATGACATATATGAGATCCTGCTATTGCTGCTATTGAAGTTTGTTTGTTTGTTTTTTTTTTGCAGCATGTGCCTCTCCAGAAGTTATCAGTGGAACCTCTGGACTTTTTTCAAGCTTTAATTTTCCCACTGAGACACCAAGAGACTCAACTTGTTTCTGGAATATCACAGTTCCAGAAGGATTTGTGGTGAAAATAACTTTCCACACATTTTCACTGTCACCAGGTGACACAAAAACTGACTGTAGTAATGCACAAGGGGCTCGTCTTCGTATCTCAGATGTTGCATCAACTGAACAGGCAAGATACCCATTTGAACTCTGTGGGCAGTCTATTCCTAATCCTGTGTATACTTCCACAAACACCATTCAAGTGAGATTGAAGACAGTAGCTCAGCATGGAGTCATTGGATTTAATGCATCTTATGAGGCGATCTCCCCTGATAAGTGTAAGTCCTTGTACATCTCAAGTTTTCTTTTCCTAAGGAGAAATGAAACCCCTGTGTATATGCAGCTTGTAATTTTTGCAGGAGTTTAATGGTGTAGGGCCCTTTTTTTTTTTAGAACTGTAATTGGGAACTGAATTTGGAATTTTCTGTTCAAGCAGCAGAAAGCTATCACAGAGGGAGATGTGATATCCTCAACTTTAGTAACTTGTTGAATTACAGCACCCTCCTCTTCCTAGAAACATCCTACTGATTGCTATTAATCTTCTACAGATGTTACAGATGTACAGCCAAATATCAGTATGCATATTCTCCATGCTGTACTGTATACATTCTCAAAGGTGTTGACAAGGAGAATTTGTTTGACAATCAGGAGCTTCTTAAGTTTTTTTTTTTCTATATTCTCCTGACCTTAATGTGCAGTATACGTGAAGGGTGATATTGTAATGGGGAAATTAGATGGAAGTCACTCCAAGGGGCTAAGGGGATAATTATGGGATCGTCTTTTGTTATTGAAAAGTGTAGGTATGATTTGTTGAGAGCAATATTCAATACTTATGTGTTTTGGATCAATCTTGTCTCCTAGTGTGTCCAGCAATGGCCAATTTGAGTGATGCATCAGGTGTTATTACCTCTCCATTTTATCCCAGATATTATCCAAATGACCAGAACTGCATGTGGGATATTGTTGCAAGCAACGGAAAGCATCTCAAGCTTGAGATTGAGAACTCCACAAACATTCCACAATGTAATCAATGCAATTGTGACTATTTGGATGTCCAGTATGGCTTTGACAGTTCAGGAAATCCAAGTGAGAAAATATGTAAAGAACTCAAGGAAACTGTGACGTACTACTCACTTAAGGATCGTCTAAGGGTGCAGTTTCATTCAGACAACTTGTCGAAATTCATTTTTAAGGGATTCAGAGCAGTTTACTCTCGCCTGGAATCCAACCCGAGATGTAAGTATCAGGAATGGACTTATTTGCATCAGAAGGGATATAAAGTCCACATTATCTTTAGTTAGTTATTTGTGTTCATCCTTGGAATCTCAAGCCTAAAGTTGGCATGTGTGGGTTGAGTTTTGCCACTCCTTCTGCATAGAATTGTCCTCACAATATTGGTGTAAATTTTGTTAATTTAGCATTTTGACTGTTTTTCACCTTTTCAGTTTGTCCTAAAGCAGCAACCCTGTTCACAGCTTCAAATGGAAAGTTCAGCAGTCCTGGTTACCCCTCAGATGTCCCTCCTGGTCTAGATGTAGCTAATAATCGAGCCTGTACCTGGAAGATCACTGTAGCTGCTGGGAAACGTGTCAAGTTGAATTTTACCCATCTAAATTTTGGCACATGTTCTTCTCAATGTGATCAGTGCACACATCTGGACATCTATGATGGTGATTCAAAAAGCTCTCCTTCTCTGGGGCGTTTCTGTCCTGAATCTGCAAAGGAAACGAAGGTGTCACACGGTAACAACGTGTTTGTGGAGTTTGAATCTGGCTTTGGTAATGATCGTGGTACTGGTTTTGAAGTACAATACTCAGAGACAGATGATCCACCTACAGATGTGGGTGATGCATCTACAACTGTCACAACAAAACCAACAGATGAACAAACAGATAAACCATCAGATAAACCAACATTTAAACAAGCAGAACCCCCAACAAGTAATTATTACTTTATCTTGATTTTTATGTTGTGTCTCATGGTCCAAATAAGACCAAGCTAACAAGTCCACAATCATACTTTAGATATTTACATGTATATATATCTGTTTTCAAAAATGTTGCAATTTGAAAATATATATTAAATATATATATATATCTTTCATTTTCTCATCACAAAGGTGCATGTTTGTCTGACATAAGAGGAACAATACCTTTTGTTTCTCATTTGAGAGTTGCTGTGCATATAAATATTTTCTTACACCAACCTTTGCATGGTGTTTTCAATATTCATGACTGGAAATTCTTCAATATTGAATTTTTAACGTATGTTTGTTTCTAAGGTCATCCATCACCAGAACTAATTTCCAAGTCTGTTGAGCCATATCAAAAGAAAAGCGGTACGTAGTATGTAAACTCAAAGCTGCAACCTCATGGCCAATTCAATTTAGCATTTTAACTGTTGAACGATATAGAATGTCCATGCCGGCAAGGTCAAAAAGCAAGAACAAAGCCAAGCAATGAAGCAGTACTCAAAACGTCTGCTTTAGAAACTCTTTAGAGTGACCATTATTTACATTCATAACTCAATTGGTTAAACTACCTTTTCATGTAACACCCCTCACCAATGTAGCACTTCATTTTCTTTAGAAACCTAAATTGCACCACTTTATTCATTATTTGATCAAGAGAGTTATTTTTTTTTGTGTTTCCTTTTGCAGGGGCTGGAGCCTCAAAGACTGGTGGCCTGTTGATTCTCACCATACTTGCCCTAGCTGCATCCCTCTATTAGCCTTTAAGGGACATTGTCACTTTCAGGCCATCATGTGTTCTGGTTCGATGGAAGCTCTTTGCCTCATGTAGGGTTGTCAAAGTGGTGTGACAGCCAGTGGTTTTCTGCCACCTACTGGATTCTAATGTCAATCCTGCTTATGTAATCTTCAGATTTCCCTACAACCCTTGTAAATATAATTAGTTTAGAGTGGATCCCTGGGCAAGACCCTTATGAAATTAAATGGGATGTGAATGGCACTTAATAAGGAAGCCAACGAACTAAAAGAGGTTTTTTTTCTCAATTTTGCTCAGCTCCAGGTCTTCACATCAATTTTCCTACCCTGCTTTATACTTTCTAAAGAATGTTTGTTCCAAGAAATTAGTGTTCATGTAAAATTAGTGTTCATGTAAAACAAACGAAATATCGTCACAGATGTCAGGCTACTTTTGTAGGGGTTGCACTTACAGTCAATTGATTATTAAAAATTAGACATAATTGCTTCATGTGGAGCATCTTGATTGACCCATTTTTACTGATTCCCTCGATTTTTCTGGAAATGTCACAGTACCATTAGCCAACACAGAAATATATTATAGGGAAGATAAGAACAAACATTCTCATGTGGTTTGAAATTAGTGTGAGCTATAGTTATGCTCTAGATTTGGCTTTTATAGTAGCATTGTACATGTAAAAGTGAAAGCAAACTTCAACGTGATCTTAATTTATGTGATTTGGTTGTAAATCAAATGTAACATTAAACATGATTTTAATACTGGTTGAAATGTGTTCTATTATTGAAATTCTGTATTTCCGTTTATGGTTGGTTCCCTTATTACATCCGTGACAATGATGGCGGGAATAGTGAGGAGTGACTTTACATCCGAGCATAATAGCTCGTTGCACATACCTAAACAGTCTGTGTGTCACGCAATCAAATTCAGCTTGTCACCTAACGCTAACCTCGTTTATAGCTCTTGTTTACTGCAAGTCTTTCTCTCCTTCAGTTATTTAATCAACAAAGAGGTTTTTTTTTCACAAACTTATCCTCAGAAGTCGGAAATGAATTGAGTTCGAGTCAAGAAAGAAAGAATTAGCGTTTCCCTAAGCAAATAATAGATTTCATTGTGTTGTTTCATTTCAAACACTAAATACATGGAGGAAAGACTGCACCTGATGCCGGATAAAAGGAAAACAAAAACAAAGAAGGTGAAAAATCCGGTATCGATCGTGGTCCCTTCCACATGTAAAGCAAGGGGTCTTTTGCTTAATAATTGTTCTTTACGGCAAAATTAAATGTTTACGATGTAGTGTATTGCGTTATCTAAGCGTTACTATAGTCACGCTATATCCTGTAAGACACGATCGGTACATGATTGTAAAAGTACATTCCTATGTAAAAGTAGTATTACTGATTCCTAGTACTGTATTGTGAATATAGCTTGTTGATTCTTTAATAAAGTTCAGTTGAGCAATAGCAATGAAAGAAGTAACTTGACTGAGTCTAGACGACACAACATACTGGCGACGAGGATTAAAAGCCAATAACGTACTCCTTGAGCTAGATGGAACGGACGGGACTTTCTACGCCACAGCCGTTCAACATCGACGCAGCCGACTTGTACTGCGAATGGCAGCACTGGGTGAGTTCCTTTGATATATACTCAGTGGCTTCCGAGCTCTCCGACAAGGACGACAAAGTCCAGCGAGCAACCTTCCTGCACTGCCTTGGGCCCGCTGTGCAAAGGATCTTCAGAACCCTGCCTGGCGAACATAAAAAACTTGAAGATGCGAAACTAGCTCTTCAAAACTACTTTGCGCCAAAACGAAACGTGGTGTCTGAAAGGTACAAGTTGCGATCCAGGGAACAGGGGCCAGACGAGCCGATAGATAGCTACCTTACAGCACTCAGAGAACTTGCGAAATCGTGCGAGTTTGGCACACTCGAAGAAGAGATGATAAGGGACCAGATCGTTGAAAAGTGTGCGTCGAAAAGCCTTCGACAAAAGTTACTGACTCAAGACGATCTGGACCTGACGAAAACGATGAAAGTGGCCAGGAGCGAAGAATCGTCAAGGAAAGATGCCAGCATGATTACAAAGGGCACCAAGGAAGACCCCATACCAGTCGACAAAGTCAACGCCAAAAAGCCTACCGATGGAGCGGACGAAAAAAGGTTCATCTGTTACAGATGTGGCGGATTGGATGGTCACAGTCCTAACGAATGCGGTGCGATCAACTCGAGATGCAATTCCTGCAAGAAAGTGGGTCATCTTGCCCGGGTCTGCAAATCAAGCAAGCAAGATCAGAAAGCAAACCGGAAACAAGGGAAAAAGTCACGAAAGAACCCCAAGAAGACGGACAGGAAAGTTCGAAACCTCAAAGCGGCAGAATGGTTCAGTGAGGAAAGCGCGGACGAGAATGAGCCTGTATTCTCAATGAACAATGAGGACAGTTCAGTCCAAGTGAAAATGGACGGACAAAAGATCCGCATGATAGTAGACACCGGATGTAAGTACAATATTATCTCGTCACAATTGTTCAATGCTAAATTTAAGTCTCATGAACTCAGACCAAGCAAAAAGCGATTTATTGCTTATGGACAGAAAGATCCATTAAATTGCAAAGGCTATTTTACTGCCACTATCAAAGTAGGAAAGAAAGAAATAAGAGCAAATGTATATGTTATACAAGGGCATTCAGAATCACTCCTTGGGAGGGATTCAAGTTTCAATTTAGAGATAATTAGTGTAAACCTCGTTCAAGACAAGCCAAGTTTTCCTAAGACTAGTGAAAATAGTGAATTAGATTCTTTACTACGTGAATTTGACGAAATATTTCATGGGATAGGTAAAGTGGCCAACTTTGAGCACAAAATTGCCGTTGACTCTAGCGTCAAACCTGTTAGTCAACGATTAAGGCGTATACCATTTAGCCAAATTGAAGCAGTTAACAACGAGCTAGACAAGATGCTCGAAAATGACATCATCGAGGAGGTCACAGAGGCCAGCCCATGGGTCTCTAATTTAGTAATCGTCCCAAAGAAATCGGGGGAAATAAGAGTGTGTTGTGACCTCAGGGAAGTAAATAAGGCTGTAATTAGGGAACGACACCTATTACCTAAGGTAGATGACACTTTGCAAGCTATGCACGGTTCGAAGTATTTTGCAAAAATCGATGCGAAGAGTGGTTTTTTTCAGCTTACGCTAGCTGAAGAGTCGCGGTACATCACTACCTTCATCACGCCTCGTGGTTGTTTTAGGTTTAAGCGTACTCCCTTCGGTCTTAGTGATGCAAGCGAAGCTTTCCAAAAGATGATGGAACAAATTTTGTTCGGAATCGACGGAGTTCAAATCTCTATCGACGATGTCATCGTGCACGCTGTGACAATGGAAGAACTCATTAACCGGCTCCGTAAAGTTTTCGAGAGATGTCGTGCGAACAACTTAAGGCTAAATCAAAGCAAGTGTGAATTCGGCGTTACCAAGATTTCGGTGTTAGGCCATATAGTATCTGCCGATGGTATTAAGCCGGATCCGAAAAAGTGCGAAGCAATAAAAGCTACACCACCGCCAAAGAATGTATCAGATCTTAGGTCATTTCTTGGAACGTGCGGTTATGTTTCCAAATTCATACCGAATCACGCGAACATCGTGGAACCTTTGCGAAAGTTAACTCGGAGCGAAGTAAAATTTTCGTGGGGAAAGGAGCAAAAAGAGGCATTCGAAGCCCTTAAGGAAGCGTTGTCTTGCGAGCCCGTTCTCGCATGCTTTCGCTTAAACTCTCCTACGTATTTGATCACCGATGCTAGTCCAGTAGGTTTAGGAGCAATCCTGCTTCAAGACCAAACTAACGGCGAGCGAAAACCAATCGCCTACATAGTCGATCACTTACGCCCACCGAACGAAGATATTCGCAAATCGAACGCGAAGCGCTTGGATGTGTATGGGCAGTCGAACGCCTGCACAATTATTTGTTCGGAATCAATTTTACGCTACTTACTGACAACAAACCTCTGTCCAGCATGTTTGATCCGCAGTCCAGCAAAGTCCTGCCACCACGAATTCAACGTTTGGCCTGGAGATTGCATCAGTACAATTTCCATATACAACACGTATCGGGAAAGGACAACACTGCAGATTCACTGTCTCGACTTCCTTCGAAGTGTGAAAACTACACCGATAGCGGAACTGTTTGCGAGAATTATGTTAGGTTTGTTTATGACACCAACATGTTAGACCTGCAAGCTGTCACTCTTGCCGAGATGAGCCGCGAAACATGCAGAGATGACACTTTGTCCAAATTAATCGAGCATATTCAAGATTGCAAGTGGTCGCGCGACGAAAAACTGAAACCGTTTAAAGCAGTTAAGGATGAATTATCTGTTTATGAAGGAGTTATTCTCAGAGGAAATCGAATTGTTGTTCCTTCGTCACTGCAAAAGAAAATTCTTAAGCTCTCGCATGAGACGCACCAGGGAATTGTCAAAACTAAACAGTTTCTCAGGTCACGATTCTTTTGGCCTGGAATGGACAGCGCAGCAGAGGCAATGATTAAAAATTGTCGTGCATGTGTTTTAAATCAACCGTTAAACAAGTACACGCCTCTCCTGCCCGCATCGTTACCTCGTGGTCCTTGGGTAAAGGGCGCAGTAGATATCGTTGGTCCAGTAAACGGGAAATTTATTTTGACGTACATCGATTATTATTCGTCATTTCCGGAGGCGCACATACTGCGACAAATCACCTCTCGTGAGGTCATTCGAGTTCTGACAGATATTTTTGCCAGATTTGGTTTTCCAGAAGAGTTGGTTTCTGACAATGGTAAACAATTTGTAAGCGCAGAATTTGAAAACTTTCTGAAAACGTGCGGTATCAAGCATACTCGCGTTTCGCCGTATTTTGCTAGAAGCAATGGAAAATTAGAGCGATTTCATCGGTACCTTAAAAAAAATTTTCGCGCTGCAATATCGGAAGGCAAATCATGGGAAAAGGAATTACCCAAAATTCTTATGTCTTACCGAGCGACTCCTCATCCTGTTAGTGGGAAATCACCCACTATGTTGTTGTTCAATCGAGAAATTCGTATGAAAGTTCCACATGTCGAGTCAAATCAGACCAGCCAAAATGACGACGAGCTTCGTTCTCGATGTCACAAATATCAAGAGCGCATGAAAGATTATCACGACAAGAAAAATAACGCAACGCCGCACAACTTTAAAATCGGCGATATCGTATTTTGCGCAAACATGAAGCCAGCAAAGTTAGATTCTCAATTTCACCCGGCTAAGCATGTTATCATTCAGTCCCGGGGGAGAGACACTTTTACCTTGGTCAACGCAGCAACTGGTACCACTCTTATTCGAAATGCAAAATACTTGAAGCGCGCACCCACAAATGAGAATGAAGAAATCGTAGAGACTAGCAACGACGAACAAAGTAATGGGTCTAGTTGTTCTAGTGATTCAGCGAATGTTGAATCTAGTGAGATCATTCACAAACATTCTGATGCTCGTATAGAAAGTGATCATTCCGATGATCAAGCCTCTCAGAATAAAGGCAATGTCACGACTAAGTCCGGACGTGTAGTGAAGTCTACACAAGATAACGAGAACTTCGTATATTATTAGCTGATTAAAATAGTTTAAAATGATTATCTTTAATTAACTTTGAAATAGAAACCTTTGAACCTTGGCCGGGAAGGATGTAGTGTATTGCGTTATCTAAGCGTTACTATAGTCACGCTATATCCTGTAAGACACGATCGGTACATGATTGTAAAAGTACATTCCTATGTAAAAGTAGTATTACTGATTCCTAGTACTGTATTGTGAATATAGCTTGTTGATTCTTTAATAAAGTTCAGTTGAGCAATAGCAATGAAAGAAGTAACTTGACTGAGTCTAGACGACACAACATACGAGAAGTCGTTTTAAACTCCATCGGGTATTTGAGAAAGCTTAATCTTTAATTATCTTATAAACTCTGTTGCCCGACAGACATTACTAAGTTTGTAAACTTTGGTGGAAAAACTAACTTATTGGCTGGCTTATTGGAGTCGAAAGATACAAGTAATGACAAATAGCTATCAGTAACAACAGTTGTTATGTCTTCTCAAAGCAACCTTGGCATTTTAGTCGTTTAGTTTAGCTCCATCAAACCACACCTTCCTTTCAATCTTCACTTTACTTGCAACTTCTTCGCCATCAATTCCAACAAATGTGATCTCGTATTTATGATTCTTGAGCGGATCTTTCACTTCTTTATGATCTTCTGGCCAAGATCCACTGATCTCAGGCAAGTAGACCTCAATTCCTTTCTTCAACAGCAGATCTTTATTGCCTTCGGTGCCCACTCCTTTGGGAGTGCTGTCTAGTTTGACAATCTGTGGTCAGTAAAAGTATATTATAAAAACGGAAAACCGGTTGGAAAAAATGCATTTGACAGCTTTTGATCGACCAGTAATCCGCAGGCAAAGTGGTTCGATTCAATTGAAGTCAGTATTGATTTTTTACTGCGTACAATTCAGTTCACATCCTCACGAGTATTACTGTTAAATCTTTAAGATTGCTTTGTCTCTTTGTAAAGCACAACCCACTCCTCTGCAAGGCAAGTTAATATTATACTTTATTATACTTTATATATTGTGTCAATCAGTTTGCTGCAAGAATTTCGTCTTCAGGAAATTGGTAAAAAAGCCCACGGGTCCATATGATAAGGAGGAGTCTCGACTCCACTCTCCTTCTGACTTTACCCGAATATCTACCATCAGTGTCGTCTAGAAATTGTGTTAAAATGGAATTTAACAAATGGAATTGGAAGTTTTTTTTAAACAATTACCTGGAGGAAGTCAGGATTCTTAGTTGGAATATGGAACAAGAAAGCGTCCTTCTTGTCACCGTACAGGAAGTAGGAAAGGAACTCTGGGTATTCGTCGTCGTCAAAGTGTTCGTACTGTGGAACATCCACCACCTTCATGTTAGCTGTCATGAAAGGCTTACTTCCATGAGAAGGCAGTCCGATGTATAAATCAAACACTTCCTCTTCATCCCCGTATTCCGATTCTCCAAAAAAAACATCATGTAGCGTGCTTTTTTTGCTTCTGAAGACAATTGAGTCCGGTTGGGCGCTGGTGGTCATCAAAGAATCCTGTTTGGATTTGTAGGCTTTTGCTTGACTATCTGAGTCAAACTGCAAAGTGGCGACCGTGCCATACTGTTTAGAGATGTTGTTGAAGTTGCCTGCGTAATAAACGATGACTTGGTTTTCATCATTAACCACTCCTGTACTGACAAAGTCATGATGGCACTTGGGATCTTTTACCTGACAGCACAAAAACAAATAACTAGTAAATCGACGTTGTTGCAAGTTTAGAGAGTCTTCAAGGGAATATTCATACTTTTCACCCTGGAATCAAGTTTTGCAAAACTATAAAGGGGCTAAGTTTCTAGAGAAATTGTGGTGTTGCGTCGGTGGGAGAGTATAACAGGGTAATTAAGTGTTATCAACTGAATAAATGAGTTGAATGAAAAGTATCACGAGAATAAATTAGTTGACTGAAAAGCGCTCATTGATACCTTTGGGATTCGACACTAGATTACCCTGTTTAGCAAACTGGTGCGCCAACAAAATAATTTTTCTTGGTTTCTTGGGTAAAAAATGATCCTGTAGTCGCTTGCTTTGATGGTTAAAGGTTTGTAATGCATTTTTTTCATTAGAGCGCGTCTGCATTACCCTTCCGATGGCACAAAGAATACTGTTCCTCATGATGGAAGCCAAGTCATCCATGAAGTCGACGGAAGTCGCCCACGGATCCATGCAAGTGGTGATGAGGAACTTGACAGAGGAATCACCCTTTGGATCAAGCTAGAATAGAAACAAGTTTCTGATGTAGATATGCACACACGAATTTATTACAAATGAACGGCGTGCGCTAAAGAACTAGTCATATTAAACTAAGGAGAGATGATAAGTGGTGCTCCACTCTCTTGCTCTTTCTCCTTTGTCACAAGTAAAACTACATGTATTTCAGAATAATTAAAGCGAAGTGTCTATTTCACTCTGCGAGTAAAATCTTAAAGCATTTTCAATTCATTTTTGAAAATAATGCAGGATTGCATGGAGTTTTTGGTTTACTTTGCTCTGGGATTTGTCCAGAAAAGTCGCGTCAACACTTGGTCGCCCGCGTTTTCCCGCGCTTTAGACAGCTTGGTTGGTTTTACTCATTGGCTTTTAATGGTATTTTCCTTTCTTCTGATTGGCTGTCGTGAATACTTTGGTTTTGGTTTTAAAATACTCAACCGAAAGGCGATCTATGTACTTTGTTTACCATGAACGTCACTTGATTAACACCGGAGTGTCCCTTACCCCCAGCCTCTTTTTAAAGTTCTTCAGAGCAGAGCTGTGCTTGTGGTGGAGCATGCTAGATGACGTCACAATCATTGGAATTCGATGTGCAGTCGTTTCTCCAGTGGAATGGCTGAGGTCTTGAAATATCGCCATATTAAGGGAATTACACTCTTCAATGCTTTTGTTACCCTTTATATTGACGGTAAAGCATGGCACCAGCGTGTCGGGACCAATCTCTTTCAAATACTCCAGGGCTTCATGGTCCTGTTCATTAAAAAAACGAATCTGTCATTTAACTGACTTTACTTATGATTTGTCATTTATTTCTGTGAAAGTTCTTGAGATACCTTAGCGAGTTCTTCGTTACTTTTACCAATGATTCTTTCTCTGATAAACTCCTTCTGCTTCTTCTCCGACATTCCCTTCCATGCAGATGGCAGCGGTTTAGTGGTTTCAATGATAAATTGATCATCCTCTTCAGGGAGAGTTATCCATAAGCAGTACAAAATTTTAGCAGTGTACGTACATTCGGACAGGATCCGACCATACCCATTTTTGTGCAAACCAATGACCTGTTCAAAAGATATTAGTTGCGATAAGCACGGAAGCCATCACCGCAAAATATTATAACATAAGTGCAGCAGGTGGTCACATTAGGATTACGTTTCTCTCTGGAAAAACCTAATTGCTACATTCGTTATTGGAAGCGGAAGCAAGAACTTTGAAATCATACTGGCTCCCGATACATAAAGCTCTCTACAATGTCTTCATGCCATACGCTCTGTGCGGTAACTAGTTCGTCAAGATTACTATTATAACAGTGATGACTTTTTTCAAGACGTGAATGGCACCCCCAATATCAACAACTTTCTTTATGTACCAAGGGAAGAGGTAGCTCATCATGAATACAACCTGGCTGTGTCTTGAAAGAATTGGAAAATGTATAATGTCAGAAAGGAGATGATGAAGAAGTATTATGTCCATGGCAGTTAAATTTGATGATAATGATAACCACGACAACGAAGACATATGTAAAAGTAATATCAAACAACTCCTACCCTGTTCGCCAGCAAAACTGATGCGGCAGCTGCGCCTGGTTTAGATCCCTCAATTCCAATATCACCAAGAGTCATATCACCATGGTAATAAACCACACTAGTTGTGATTTGGAGGAAGGTATTCATCCGCTTATCTTTGTAACACAGTGCCCCAGCGGGGTAGGGACAGAAGCCAGATTTGTGAGGGTCAATGGTAATGGTGTCGCATTGGTTCAGAGCTGACAACTGATCGTGGACATAGGAACTCAAATACAACTGAGGCACAAAGCCAGATTCTTCCGGTGCTTTAAGGTAAAAGTCTTTCGGTTGATCACGTAGCATGCTGCAGAAATATCCTCCCCAGGCTCCGTCAGCATGTATGCTAAAGTCGAGCCCCTACAACGATAGATAAAGAAAGATGTTTTTGGTTTGGTAACAAGCACGAGACAAATAAACAAACCAAAAAAAAAAAATTCTGAAACCCCACGAGGAATGGAACTTCAAAGTTTTGTATTTTGCGCTCCATTAGCTCGAATTAGATGTAGTTACTAGCTGAGATCGCATTACGCAGAAACTAATTACGCAGGCCACGACATAAAATTGCCGTTCTGTCGTCCACGATACTTACTTGCGTGAGTGGTAATATTTTTATCAAGGAGAGCGGTATTTTAAGGAATTTTGTGTCTAGGTTAGTCTCTCTAGCTTTCCGTGTCGGTGGTGTTTTGGACAATTATTTTTTGAAGAGTATTCTAGAAACTTTGTAAGTAAAGTTATTTCGCTTCCTCGTTGGGTTGTGTCGAAATTAAATCTTTCTCCAGTCAGCCATAACACTTTTCTGAACAACCTTTAAGTTTACCATGGCCATCTATTTTTACCTTTTTACTAAAATCTTTTCGCATCCCGAGGATATCAGTAAGAGGATCAATGGAACTTTCCTCGGTGGTTCCCATTACAGCTACAACTGCCAACACAGGAATCTGCCTGCTTAGGTGCTTCTCCAAGATGTCTTTAAGGACTAGAAAGGAAATGAACTGTTTCATCGAATACATCACGGATAGTTTACTGATCCAAAGAACTTCACTCCGGATCGAGTGGGTGAATTCAATCTTCGCCATTAAATACGTCATCGTTAACCTTCGCATTATTGTTAAAGTTTCTCTTTACTTGACTTATTTTTCTCCCTTTTTCTCTTCCTTCCTTTTACTTCTAACGTAAAATTCCTTACCGGCTGAATCTATCCGGGAGTTTTCATCAACTGCCACTGGAACGAGGCTATTCTTGCCCAATCCCAAAATGGTGACTGCCTTTGTGAAGGAGATATGAGCTGTACTGGGTACTATCACGCAGGTTTTCTCTATCAGGGGATGGTGACGAGCAAACTCAGCTGCCCCAATAGACTCGTAGAGATAATCTGACAGTAAATCCATGAAGTCGCTATGGTTTTCCAGCCTCGCCAGTTTTTGCACTTTCTCAGGCATGGCGAGGATGGAGGAAGTCTCAAGATTGAGTAATTCCCATTCAGTGCCACTGGTAAGTTTACCTTTCTTTCCTCTTTGAGGAAAGAAGACCTGAAACAAAGTAAAAAGCGCATGTGCACAATCAGCCTACTGTTCTGATGTTCTCTGCTCGATCAAAACTAAAACCCTTCAACAAGCCGTGACGAAACACACCCGTCCCAGACTTCCTGTGAGCCATTAATTAATTAAGTATGTGTAAGGGTCAACGAAAGGATGAGATTCTAAAAATTTAAACAATTCCTCGGAAATATAACCTCATAATGTTTTGCATCAGCCAGTTTTTCCTCTTTGCGCAGAGCCCTCTGTAGTCCCAATGGAAAGAACTTGACGTTTCGTGCTGCCCAGAGAGCTTCAATGTTAGCAACTGTCCCTCCAGTCACCAAATGCCCCATGCTTTTGTCTGGATCATATCCCATCATGACACACAATTCAGTCCCAACCTCCAGCTCGAATGAGGTTGTCACGGTAGATGCTTCGGCTGCACAGTTGTTTTGATTATACAACAAAGCACAGATATAACCAAGATAGGCTGGCATAGCTACGTCCCAGTTGACATGGCCCTGTGTAGACAAATGACTCTAATAAAATTATGGACCGTTTATATTTATCCAAAGCTTTGGACGCAAACGTGAAACTTAGCATTCTTTGGTGATGTCTTCCGTTGAGGCTGTCTTGACGAAACGTCAGTAACCTCCACCGACAACAGTCCGTCTAAGCTCCCAATTACTACTATTACCCAGACGGTCAGACTACACGATCAAAGTATCATTTTTAACCGCTCTGTGGATGATGTAACGAACCTGTGTGACTGTTATTCATCAAATAAGAATTGGAAGTTTTCAATTGAGTGTCAAAGTAGTCCAGGGTTGCTTTGGTTTTGCTTTACTTTGCTATGTGATTGTTTTAGGAAACACACACTACTTACTTAAACTATCAAATGCAAAACTAAAATCAATCACTACTTGGTCGCTCGCGTCTTCCCGCCCTTTAGGTAGATTACCTGTATTTAAAATAAGTTCTTATTGGCTCTTAAAGGTATTTTCCTTTCATATGATCGGCCTTTGTAATAACTTTGGTTTTAGTTTTACGATAATCAATAAAAAAGCGTTCTAGATGAAACAAAAACCTTTGAGCTGAGTCATTATTAGGTTCATAAGTGACATGCGTCCAGTTTTGTGCTAAGACCGTCTGGAAACCGTTCATGTATATAAATATAATGACAAAGGTAGTAAACTTCTGTCAGTTGCTGATGATTATACTAACGATGATGATACCATGGCACCTTGTATCTGGAGCTGTAGAATGGCACAGAATTCATCATTTTATTTTGAAGTTCTTCCATCTCAGTTTTTAACTTGTTCATAGAAGCTTTGAATGCCTGTGTATCGCGCAGCTCATCGGTCACGTAAGGAGGATCACATGGAAAATATCTTAAACAGAAATATACATCAGTGCAGCTCGATGTTGATGTTACCATTCAACATCAGACTTTTTGCTGAAAATTTACAAAATCCAACTATCAGTCTGACAAAAATGTCGTGCCCGAGAATGATTTTTGTTTATCCATGCATGCAACAGAAAGAAGCCATACCAAAGAAAGGTCACTTTCAATTTTTCTTAGATCCCAAAGGGGCCTTGTTGCAACATGAATTGAAATCTTATTTTGCTTTCTCACTTTCTTTCTTCTCATGTATGATACATTGGTAATTTCCTTCATCAAATCGTGTATTTAGCTCATGATTTTCTGCGAGTTCCGCACCCCCTCCTCAAAAACACTACTTAAATTAAGAATAAGCTATGACTCACTTACACATGACGACGAAAGTTTATCTGGGATTCAATAGTTTGAGTGACAAGTTCGTGGAACACATTTCCGTTCTCTGCCTTGGGCCCCATGAACCAGGCACCAAGAGCAGCCCAAGGCTTTTCGTGCTTGCGGCTGCCATCTTGGTGCTTGGAGCGCATGTTTCTATGGTGACTGTACATTGGTGCTCGTTTTGACATCCGTTGCCTTTTTCCTCCTGAACCAGCTGTTCGTTGAGCTTTCCTTTTGCGGCCCTGAAACATGTTTGAATCTGAAGAACACAACACAGCTGTGAGTTAGGAGAGCAGCCTCAATATAAAATCGGGTCTGTTTTAATAACAGAATGCCCTATGGGTTGAAATGGATGGAGGATGGGAACGTCAAGGAATGCGGCGGACGGAGAGGGGGGGGGGAAGGGCAGGCTTGGGCAGGACGGTGGGTTCTGTCTTCCTCGTTCTTATCCGACACTCATGATGCGGATGTACGCAAGGCAGGTCGGTGGACCACGAAAACCATTGACAGGGTTTTTAAAAAGGCGTTATAGTCGCAAATACAGGTGACGGAGTTTCGTCTGAAGAAGGGGGATGGGGTACAGAGCGGAATTTTCTCTGATTTTTCCTTCTGAAACCGTTGCTGGCTTGTAATAATCACATGCTTTCGTATCCCCGCCACCCAATGCACCAAAGAACGCCTAAAAGCACCAGCTACGCAGGCTATTGGTCCCAGCGAGCGCCAAACTATCTCTTAGCGCCTAAAAAAGACAAATTGAATAAGCCATCCATCCATCTGCGATCGTCAATCGCACGCTTCGGAGCGCACAAGGCAATAAGAATAACGTCGGTACGGGTCGGAAATGGCTGACACGCATTGATTTGTTGTGAGACGCTTCCGAACAATTAAAATGCTAGTCACCGTTCATACTTCAAAGGTACTTTGTTAGGCTATTCTTATGGTAATTTAAAACAACTCCTAAGTGTCCAAAACTCAATCAATGGAAGATAATTATTCTAAACGCACAGCGCTATAACAGTAATCTTTTCCACATGAAATAAGCGATGGTCTAGATAACTTAAGCTAATGCAACACACTTGAAAGACTTCCATATGGGAAAAATAAACGAACACTAACTTTTCATCGATGACATTTTTGGGATTCTGCAACTTATTATTTTCCTAAGGCCCTGGCTCATTGCAAATGAGAGAAGTTAATTGTTTGCCTACATCTGGGCTCTCTTTCATTAGTCGTCGTTTAAAGGCTTAACAAGACTACAAGTGTAGTGTTTTTCAGTAGCTTGGAAGTATCTTACAGAGCTGAAAAATTACCTTCCAATTCTGATCAGTGCAACACGTAAAGAGTTAAGCAAACTATAGTTCTTTTTGCCAAGCCGGCTTACGACGTTGTATGGAAGTGTTAAGTTAAACAACAAACCCACAACTATTTAAAAGTTTCCGTCGAGGTGCAAGTTATTCTGTCGTTGCAAAGACGTTGTGTGCGACATTCGACCTGCGATAATACGGAAGGGGGGGAGGGGAAGGAGATGTAGCAACAGATACTTACCAAGGGTTGGGGCAGTTCAAGTGAGCGATGCAAAAAAAGGATAGAAGTGGAATGAACAAACTATTTTTATGCTTAAATGGTTAAGGATATATGAAAGTCATATATTTGAACTACGGATAAAGACGTGAATGAAAGTGAACCTCGCAGTAATGTGCACTACTCAGGCAGTAGTGAAAATAAGGCCTGAAAAAAATTCAGGCCTGTACGGGATTTGAACCCATGACCTCTGCGATACCGGTGCAGCGCTCTACCAACTGAGCTACAGCGCTGCACCGGTATCGTAGAGGCCATGGGTTCATGTATCAGAAATTGAGCACGGTGTGTGCAAGTATATATTCTATGAAGGGTTAATCTCTCCATTAGCACAACTACTGATAGAAGTACGATTTCAAAGATAATTGTCAAGAGTTCCTCTGAAACTTTCCCTAGTGGGAGCTGTGGGTCATTACTCCCCCCGGCATTTTATAGCAACCAGCTGTGATAGTCTAGAATCGATCCTTTCGTCATCATCCGTGGAAATTCGTGACTAAATAATTCTTACCTTAAAGCAAGTAATTCTTACTTTAGAAAACCTCCTTAATACGTAGTTTCTCAGACACAAACAGTCCTCAGCCTAAAAACTCCCGTACGTGACTCGTAAAGTTATCTGTTTCTTGAAGGTTGGTAACTTTTCCGTCTGAGTGATCTGAGTGCTGAAGGGCCGCGCCTTTTTATCAGACACAGCAGACAATTGAATAGCAGCTTTTAGGATCTCAGTTTACATTTCTGGCATAATTCCCACGACTTAGTGGCTCTCTGGGGGGTAGATTTGTAATAAACGGAGGATCAGTATTGCATTTCTTGAGAGCCAACGTCGATGGAACCTACTGCAAACTTCTTGTTGTGAAGCAAACACGGTAATTAGCTTTGTAATAAATAGCTCGTTCGTTTCAGGAAGCAAGAATCACATTCAAGGCTTTAAAACCGACCGACTGTGGCTTATGGACAATAAAAGTGCCCTGATGCGTGATTTAAGTATGTGCCAACACTCGGAACCGTGCTTGTAATTCACGTTTACTGACATTATACCTGAGAGACAAAGCTAATTAAACATGGAAGAAATACAATTAACTTATTGTTATGTAGAGGTTTATTGTAGACGCCTCGAACAAAAAGCCTCGGGCAAGTAAAGGTTATGAAGAATCTGTTAAATCTTTGAATTGTTAAATTTATCCTATCATTGACTTTTGTTTGGTTTTGCTTTCTCTACAAATGGCCTGAGAATTGGAAACCAGTGACAAAGTACATTGTATCAACTTCTCGACCTAGCTGTTTGTTTTAGGTCCAAACAAACCTAATGAGTTGATAATTTGTGCCATCTTGCAGTGGACAAATGTAGCTTTGAATTGGGCGTCCGACTTGCTTGTTGAGAACTCTATGCTAGCCGGCGCGTAAGAACTCGGCAATAGTCTGTAACGACTCCTTAATTGCTTGTCGCCCCTGTTTAATTATCTTTACTTTTACCAGAGAAATAGCAAGAGTCATGAATGAAAAGCGTCATATATTTTAGATTTATTAAATTAGATTTACTCAGGTTTAAATCATCATTTGTTTAGAAATTATATTAGAAATGTCGTTTGAACAAGGGCTTGGGTGCCAGCCTGGATTTCTGTACTGGTCTTGGAACTCCAAATCTCTTCATTTGACCTTTTAGTTTCAAAGCCATCATTCTCTTCTTTGCCAAGTCAAAAGAGCCTATTAAATGGAGATTAAAGTCATACGTGTCAATTGTTTGGAATACTACCCACTTAGCATTTCAAAACCTAGGTGTATTGTTTAACTAGCCTAGTTCTGTTTGTTTGTTTGTGTTTTTTTTTCTTGTTTGAGACATTAATATATACATTGAAATATTCCTACAGGCATATTTATGACATGACTTCAACGCAGCTTGTTGTAAATATATGAACTTTTTAATCACTGTTACTGAATACAAGTTACTTTACTTACCATTAGGTGCCATTTGTTGTCCTGGATCATTAAACGCAGGGGTTTGATTCATCTCAGCTGAAAAAGGCACTTGAGGGTCATCATTGTTAACCAGCTGTGGTGTTTCTACCTGTTGAGGTCCCGTGGACAAGGGCTGCTGAGGGGTAAATGCAGGGGCCTGGTCCTGGGGAAAAGTAGCTGGCGCCTAAAATACAATAAGTTATGCCTTAGTTGGAAACAAATGAACTTTCTGAGGGTTTTGTTTTGTTTTTTTTTTTTTACTATTTGTTAGGAATTGTTGCAGCGCAAGAGAGGCACTCTTGCTTGGCGTAACTGGGTAGGGAATGTTTCTATAAAAATCAGCTGATAGACTATCATTGTAAATTGTCGAACAGTAATGAGGATTTTTTTTTAATCATTTAGGCGCCGTAGTAGGACAATCTGAACAATTTAGTGTGTTCCTCTAACAAATACACTGCCAGGTGGAGGAACATTTTAAGTGCCACAAGTAGGTTGTAGTATAAACTGATTTTCTCAGCCATGTAATACAATCAAAACTCAACCGGTAGAGGTTGCTGATCAGCGAAGCTTCCTTGCATCGGAGGCGCTACCGGCTGAGCAAACCCGGGAGCCGGTTGGGCGCCGAATTCAGCTGTTTGAGGAGGCATGCCTTGTTGATTGTAGCCAAATGGCTGCTGATATGGCAGCTGGCCTGGCAGCCCTGGGGCAAATGCTGCTGCTGCTGGTGGCTCGGGAGCCGGAGGTGGAGGGTTATAAGGAGGTTTTCCCGGCTGTGGTCTCCCCATGGGAGGAAGATGTGGCACGAATTTTTTCTCAGGATGTGTCCCACCAAGAAGTTTTAATTTAGCGGCCATTGCTGCCGCTGCATCCTGAGCCATGGTGTTGATTGAGTGCATACCATACCCATTGGGAGCCATGGGGGCTGATTGAGCGTACCCCTGGGGGCCGTATGGGACAGGTGGTGGGGGGAATCCAGTGTAAGGTAGCGGAGGGGGAGCATGTGGGAGAGCTGGTGAAGAATAGGGGGGAAGTAATCCACAAGGATCAACCCCAACACACCCTGATGATTAGAAAAGAAAAATATTACATAAATACTCATGGTGCCAGCATACACCCAGAAAATTAATTAACACTTAAATAACGTTAGAAATCGATGTTTGGCCGCAAAAGTTTCGTTTTTTTTTGTAATTTGCACTGGAATGATTTGGTCACATTAAGATTAACAAGAGGATATCAACTGATGTACAAGTTTATGTTTCATGCCGAAAAGTGCAACAGTCTGGGCATCACAGTAATTGTCATAAAATACAGTGATATATTTAATGATATTAAACTATCTTAGGTTGCTGCGTACTGCAGATGGAGAACCAAAATATAAAATGACTGAACAAGCGTCATGTGATCAAGCTGCAGGATTACCAACCTACTGATGATCCAGGCTTTTTGTGTATAACACCTGAAACGAAAAATTGATATAAGCTTTTGTGTGCACTAGCGAAGACTACATAAAACAAAACTGAACCAGGACCCAAATTTGTTCTGGATAAATAAGTCTCGAAATTGGCCACTCCCTTTTTAATAAAATGAAGGCATTCAGAGCAGTTGCCTTTCATCGTAAACAGCATGCTACTGCGACCATTTTCTCAACACTTCGCTCATGATTCATTCTTGAAACGCTTTACTAGGGAAGTTAATGTAATTACTTTTTAACTCGCTTATCTCTTGTCAGAACTGGAACCAAGCACTCCCATGAGAATGACTCAAAACAAAGAAAAAAATTTGAGGTCTTCGGGAGTAGTCGATGGTCCGAATGTCTTGTGATTGGGTTCCTCCTCAAGGAGTTAGATTTTATATTTGTCCCGCGTTCGTGACAAGACCAGTTACATTTATCTTAATTCGATGAGCTTCCTTCCTTATTCTATTCCCTCTCAACTATTTTTCGACAAAGACGGTGCTAACAGTAGACAGGACGCATGCCATACATTCCCAATTTTACTTTTCATTGTAACTTACTCGCTGGAATGTCAAATCTATTGGGGATAAAATTCCTGTTGTCAGCCGGTAACTGTGCCCCTGTTCTGGATGGGAGAGGTGGGTAACGTCCAGCTGTATAACCTAATTGATAAAAATACAACGGTGTGAATTCTTTGCGGGGGACAGGGGGGAAGTGTGGGGGTTGATCATAAGTTGCAATCTTCTCGGTCATTTTATTCTGTCTATTTTTGTTGAATATTATTGGCGCTCCTTTCTTTCTTTCCTTCTCGATCCAACTCATTCATCTGGACAGTACGTACGCGCCCTCTCAAAAGCTACAGATATTTTTTGTTAAAATTCTAGATCTTCTGCGTCTGAAATTGCAAAATTCTGTGAAATATTTCTTGAAATGTGTACATACAATACACGATACACTATTTCATCATGGCAATTTTTGAAAGAATGTAAACGTGCTTCCTGTCGAGTCGTACCTCTCTTTGCGTTCAAACGGTTTGGAAGAAAACTGCGGGCCTGTGCACCCATCTGAATTGGACGCCGAAATTGAAATTGCGTTTGTGGACCTGCCAAAATAAACAGACCATTCTTAAGAGACTGTTGCATGTGGAAAGAAACCTGAGATGGGCAAATGCTATGATGAGTATCTGCTTTTTAAGATGTATAATTCTTAGACTGACCTGTATGTCTACCCAGTGTGTTTTGGGGAAAGGTACGTGTTTGCACATTCGTCTGTACTGGTCGACGAAGTTGATACTGTGCTTGTGGAGCTTAGAAAAAAACAAAACAAAACAAAACAAAACATCAGCAAAAAAAAGCGGGAAATGCTGTTATATTTAAAACATTTGGAATTAAATTCAAATTAGTATAGATTTCAGCATTTTATGCGCTCTAAGGTGGGTGCGCAATTATTCTAAGTCAGTAACAAACTTCATAATCCATTGATGGTGTGCTGATTGATGCTTTTTTCCTTGAAATAACTATTTGCAAGTATTCATCCGTTATCATTGGAGCAGAGAGGGACTCTGTGAAGCCAAAATCGCCTCTGTAGGTACAAAGTGTTGACAGAATGTCTTTACATGGCCCTGCGTGAGAAACTAGTCTCTCAGACAAGCCGAATATTTGGATACAAAGAATTTGAATTAAATCAAACTTTTTTTTGCCCATATATGTTTCATAAACAGTTGTTATGAATTTGAAACTGTTCTTTCGAAAACTTAACAACTCGAGCCAAAAATTTGCAATCAATTTTTGATTTCAAACTTGTGAAACTTACGATCAGTCTCAATTAAGTTTTGAAATGGCTCGGCGGTGGAATTTATAGAGAAATTGCATTATGTTAGTTGTTTTGACAATCCAAATTAATGGGCGGAAATCGCAAATCATGATTATCATAAATGCTAGTATTTTTTGGTAGTCCTCTTGATCTCTCTTTATACTATTATTTGGACCGCCAGGTAGTATTAACAAGAGTAAATTTTTGACAGCTTTGACCATAGTCAGCCATGGGTGTTACTGATTCACCCCTGGATAGTGGTTTTGGTATTCTGTCCAAGGGGGGAGTTTAAATTCACCATTGAGAAAGCCATGGTTCACTGAACAACGTAGTACACAAACCAGAAACCACATATAAGCCATGTGAGGAAAATACAATCTCGTACCTGCTGAGGATACGACAACCAGCAGCAACTGTCCAACCACCAGTCTCATGAGCAAACGTTCTTCCATTCTTCTCGCTATTCCTGATTCACCTGACTTCGATTTCGACAAAAAATTTAACTCCAAGGTCTTGACAACTGCACTTTTGACTTCTTCACCAGCAACGGTTTCTGAGGTAACTACCTTTGAATAACTAATGATAGCAAGTGACAGCAAAGGATTGTTTTGTAAAATGATTCATAACAATCATATCACGGGTACCAGGTGTGTGGTTTGAAGGTAAATAACTGTCACAAATACAGCTTTTATTGGACTGGGAGGTCTGACAAGATACAAACAGTTGATCGTGATATCACGTAAATTTCTGAATCAATCCTTGAGTTGATATTGCGAAGTTAATTTGGTTATCACTATATTTCCAAATGCGACAATTTAGTGATAGTCCTTAATAGGCAACAGTTTTAGAAGGGCAGATAATTGCAGGTTATTTGATTTTGATCATAAGTCGTTTGGCCGGTCTAACAGGAAGGAAATTAGTGGATTCGATCCGGAAATGGGCGATAATTACCCGACTGATTAGAGATAATCATGAAAATATCAGTTTATATTCTCTCTTGGTGATAATGGAGTATCTATAAATTTTCACGAGAAATTATAATATTTTTCACTTTTTGTTATCCAACCTGACGGCAAAAAGTCTTTTCCATTGTAAACCATGAGTATACTAGCATTCGCGATTAGGATGGAAAAAAGTTAAAAATGGCAAAAATAACTTGTCAGCTAATCGACTTTATTGTTATGCAGCAAACCACATCCAACAGTTGGTTAAAACTACTTCTCTAAGTATTCTACATCAACGACCTCGCAATGCTTTTCAAGTCTAATTGAACGTTAGGTTCGCCTCCCATTACACCAATAACTATCGGATTCCTTTAACTAAGACATCGTGACAGCGTAATTATCACGTGATTGTCACTCGTTACAGACTAACTTGAAAGACTAAGACATCGTGACAGCGTAACTGTCACGTGATTTTCACTCGCCGTAGACTACTTTGAAAGGAACCTAAATCAACAGTATCGAGGCCTAAGCAGTATGCGTGGAGCTAATTTCCAAACTCTGTCAGCTTAATAAGACTAGAACAGAAACATATTCCTTTTATCTGC
The DNA here is from genome assembly GCF_036669915.1 of Pocillopora verrucosa. NCBI lineage: Eukaryota > Metazoa > Cnidaria > Anthozoa > Scleractinia > Pocilloporidae > Pocillopora > Pocillopora verrucosa. The sequence goes on from NC_089325.1 coordinate 9,255,471, forward strand.
CCTGAACCCAATATCACAATTAGTATTCAGCAGGACTCTCTTATTTTACTATGTTCTTATGCAACTGCAGATTTGTTTAGCACTTCACCGTCAAACCAAATCTTCTTTTGTATCATGACAGTGGTTTTAATTTCCTGCCCTTGAATTCCTACGAATTCTATGTCGTATTTGGTTTCTTCCAAGGGGTCCTTGATCTTCCCAGTTTCAGGGTCAGTGGTTGGGGAGCCGGGAACCATGGGCAACTCAGCATCCACGCCTTGCTTCAGAATCACGGATTTTTCACTATCATCGCCCAAGCCTTCATGGACTTCTGTAAGTCTGACAATCTAGAGGGAAGAAGAAAAAATACAACATCATCTTTCATTAGCATATCGTGTTCCGGTTCACTTTACCGCCTCCATTGATCGAATACAAAACGTATCTTAAAATGGAATTGATTAACAACACCTGGATTATTTGATGCTATAGAGGCCAGCCAAGCTTCAAGCCGATTAAAGAAGGAAGTATGATCAAAACAGCACGTTTGACCATCAGTCCATCAGTAAATCCGTATTGACAAGAGCAGAAACCACAAAGCAAGCTGTTGACCTGTAAGATATCTCTCCGATGACTCACCTGCAAGTAATCAGGGTACTTTGTCGGATAATGGAACAGGTAGGCATCTTTCAAGTCACCATACATGACGTAGGTAGCAACATCAGGGTACTGGTCATCGGCTTTGTCGAAGTGGTCATAGCGGGGCACGTCTTTGATCTCCATGTCGGCCGTCATGAACGGTTCATTATTTCCATTGGGGAGGCCAACAAAGAAATTAAACTTCACGGTTTCTCTTTTTTCCCCTGAATCGTTAAACAGCAGGTCATGAAGCACCCTTGGTTCGTTTTTGAGATTTTGCATCACCACAGGCTGGTCACCAGCTTTCTGCACAGTGTCATTGAAAGTAGCCACGTCGGCTTCTGAGTGGAACTTAAACCTTGCAACTGAGAAGTACTGGTGCTGAGTTTGGCGAAAGTTTCCAAAGCTTCCAACATAACACACGAACACTTCGTTCTGACTATTCACCTTATCTGTACAAACAAAACTGTGGCAATCTTCCTTGTCCGTGACCTGAAGGAGAGAAGTTACCTTTTAAATAATCAAATAATTATAATGTGTATCGACATCAATCAAACTGAAGTTTATGTCTCAAAGTTAAAAAATGGGGCAGTGACTATGCAGTGAACACTACAATTCTGTTTACTTCAGTATGTAGATCACACGTATATCACTTCCAAACCTGGTGTGTGGCTTATTCCTCCATAAACTCCCCCTATTTCGACCTCATGGCGAATCGTTTCGTTAATGCTCGCTCTTAACAAACAAATAAAACAGATCATCTTCCTTTAACAGTTTATTATATTTATAGCATCACACACTTACTGTTCCTATAGCATTGAGGATTGTGTTCCTCATGATGTCAGCAAAGTCGTCCATGAATTCCAACGAAGTGGACCACGGATCCAGACATGTGGTGATAACGTACTTCACTCCTTCTTTGTTGTCCGTGCTTAGCTGTGAAAAAAAGGAAAACAAAAAGATTAATTAAAAAGATTGGCTTTCCTTTATCTGTTTTAAAAAACTTGTGCCACTCTTTTAATCACTCTGTAGTAACTTGGTCACCGGCGTTTTCCTACGCTTTAGGCAGAATGCTTTGTTTTACTTCGGGTTCTGTGAGCCCTTCAACGTATTTACTTTTTTCTGACTACATTTTGATTATTTTGAATTGAACGGTACTCAATTGAGGTGCGTGTTACTTTTTTTTTTATCTTAAAGCGTATCCACATGGCTTTACTTGGCAGCACCAAAATGATAACAACATGAAAACAACAGCAGAAATCTAGGAAAAAATGCAATGTTTAACATTTTTTCACCCCAAGTCTTTCCTTGAATTTCTTCAGAGCTAAGCTGTACTTGTGATCTTGCATTGTAGAAGACGTCACAATCATAGGGACCCTCTGTTCAGATTGTTCGGTGGAAGCGTGGCTCAGGTCGTTAAAAATTGCACCGACGATATCATTACATTGTTTCACATCTTCATTTCCGCGGATATTCACGGAGAAGCAAGGAATCATGGTATCAGGTCCAATTTCTTTGAGGATGTACATTGTGTATTCGTCCTAAAAAAGGAAAAATTAAAATGCTAAACTTACGTAAGATTACTAACTGAGTTTTAGTTACATCCTAAAATGACGCGTACGTAAGGGGCTTGGCATTACCTGAGACAGCTCTTCATTGGATTTCCCCAACACGTTGCGTTTAATGAAAGTTTTGTAATCAACCTTGACATCGCTGTTGGGGGCAATAGGGATTGTTTCGGTTGGAAGTGGCTTGGTTGTTTCACATACGAAATCGTCATGATCCTCTGCCATACAAACCCAGTAGCAATAAAGGATCTTCGAGGTGAACATGCACTCGGCCAAGATGCGGCCATATCCATTCTTGTGCAGCCCAATCACCTGGATATAACAACACGTAAACAGAATAAATCTGGCTCCATTCTTAGAAATTTCGCGAAAGTGAATTTTGCCATAAAGCAGATGTTGATCCCCTGAAACAAATTTCCCGCTGAGAAAAATTTTTTTCGCGAATTTCTGTTCAATCAATAGGACATTGTGGAGGAAAAAAACGTAATATTTTCAAGGTTTCGTAGTTGTATAGTTATACAGAGGGAAGCAACCCGAAGATAATAAGTAGGCGAGCTCGACTAAAAAACACGACTTGACCCTTGATTCGCGTGCGGAGTTTTCTGTTTGACTGATGTAATACAATTTTAAGGCGATTGATTTTTTAAGGATGTTCTTTTCTTGCTGTGCCAGAAGGGAACTCATTTTCCTGTTGCTTACCCTGTTGGCAAGCAGCACTCCAGCGGCAGCTGCACCAGGTTTTGATCCTTCCAGGCCAAGGTCTCCAAAGTTGATATTACCATGATAGTAGACTACATCACTGGTTAAAGAAAGGAAGTTATTGAGATCTTGGTTACGGTAGCAGATTGCCCCAGCTGGGTACGGGCAGAATCCAGATTTGTGAGGATCTACAGTAATGGTGTCACACTGGTTCAGAGCCTTCAGCTGCTCTGTAACGTGGCTATTAAGCTGGAGTTCAGGAACAAAGCCTTCTTTTGCAGCCATTAAAGGTTCATAATGTTCACGGAACATGCATGAGAAGTATGCTCCCCAGGCTGCGTCCGCGTGGATACTAAAATTCAGCCCCTGTAAAGAAAAATTGATTTCCTCGTTTAATTTGTGCTCAATTCCAGAATGACGGGAATCGTGAAATGTCCTCACAAAGAAGTCCTTCAACTAAATTTCGAAAGTATTACGGCTTCGTATATATTTAATTCCCTACTACGCCCTGTTATTGGTCAAGAAAAACACATGCAACCCTCTCAATCAATCATATTAAAAAGGATACATCGCTTGATCACACGCCTTTTGCCCCTCTGAGTGCGATTTAAAAGCATTTACTTCGAGTTATCTTCGGCTCCTTATAGTATTTAGCTCTATTTTGATTGACTGTCGCGAGCTCTGTGGTTTTCGTTGTACGACACTCAGTCTAAATAGCTTTTGAACAGAGAAACTTTTTCGACTGAGATAATTTATGCAAAAGGTGTACCTTATCTTCAACACGTTCTATTCATTAATTGCATAGGGTGGTGTGATAGAGGAATTTTGCGACTTGGTCCTTTTAATTAAAAAAGGAAGGTTTGATAGAAATGAAAATGTCCTTTCGATCAAATCTGTTTTGCAAATGCAATAGAAGTCTGATAAAAAAGGTTGTAATACCTTTTTACTTAGCTTTTTCCTTATTGAGAGGATGTCCACAAGTGGATCAACTGCACTCTCTTCAGTTGTCCCCATGATACTGATGACACTGATGACAGGGATTCTTTTCGACAACTTCTCTCGCAGAATAATTTCCAGCGCTTAATAACAGAAACAAAAAGACAACAGTCAGACACCAAAGTACATGTAGATTGAGAGGAAGGGGCGAATTTTGATTTAGAAATTACAGATTTTTTTACATCAGAGCATAATAAGTATATTTTTAACATCTCAAGTTAATTAGCTACATATGATCCTGTCGTTAGGTTACAAACGGGAAGTAAAAACCAAATAGATCTGATGAGTAGAGGAGGGGGGTATCTGGATCGTCGAACCTTACCCCTAGATCCAATCCTGGTGCATAATCTGTACTACATTTGTAACATTTTTTGACAAAATGTATTTTTGGGAAGTTTCTATCGGTCAGTCTTTTGAATAAGGTTGGAATGCATGTTACAAAGAAATCTGCCCGGTGAGAAGAAAACTACACGAAACACTCAACCTCTTCTGACTTCTTTCATCCATGGTCGCCAAAACACAAAAAAATGCTGGAAAAAATGTTTTTTTTTTTTTATAACTTAACCCTTTCACTCCCAAGATCTAATTAGTAATTCTCCTTACTGTCTGCCATACAATTCTTATGATGTTAGCTCAGAGAATTTGGTATTGGATCAGCTAATAATCCCATAATTGATATTCTTCTCTATTCTCATCACCTGCCTGCTTGATATTGTATTGATATTGTAAGGAGAAATTTTGTCTTGGTCACTTGTAGGAGTGAAAGGGTTAAACCGTTTTACGACTCAATGTCCTTATTACCCTCAGAGTTCATGCGAGCGTTCGCATCAACAGGAACTGTCACCAGACACTCTTTTCCAAGACCCGTGATGGTTACCGCTTTGAGGAGGGACACATGATAGGTACTAGCAACCACAACACAAGGTGTTGTAGTTAGCATATGACGATTGCAGAATTCCTGAGCACCGATGGACTCGTAGAGGTAGTCAGCCAAGATTTTCCGAAGCGCTGCCTGATCAATTTTAGCCAGGGTTGCCACCTCAGAGGGCATCTTGATGATTATGTCAGTATCCAGATTGAGGAGTTCCCATTGTGTAGCGTTGATCAAAAGAATTGGAGTATTATTCTGAGGAAGGTGTATCTAGATAATAAAGAGTTCGAAAACAAAAGTATTTCAGTTAGTTTTCAACCGCTGCAAGCCATCCGAAAAATAAAAAGACCACATTTAGCTTCTTGAACGTAACAGGTTAACTCTGTTACTACCTCGTAATCACGTGCGCCTCTTAACTGTTCTTCCTTTAGCAATGCTTCTTGAAGTCCCAGTGCATAGTACTTAAGATTTCTTGCCACCCATATCGCTTCAATGTTAGCGACAGATCCTCCAGCTACCAAATGCCCTAAGCTGGTATCCCTGTTCAGGCCGACCATTTCACACAGGTCTCCACCAACCTGGACCTCGTACCCAGTAGTTGCCGGTCCACCTTCAGCTGCGCAGTTGTTTTGGTTCCACAAAATGGAGGCCATGTACCCAAGATTTGCGGGAACTGCAGTGTCCCAGTTGACATGTCCCTAAAAGTGAAGTTCATGCATGAATGCTTAGCTCATCAAGTTGTTCTTACTCCCAGTATGAAAGAGTTAAAGCTAAATAGCGAAGAGGTAAAACACGGTAATTTTGTTTGTTTTATCCTGTTTGCCGTTAAGCGTAAAAATGTTGCGGGAGTTTTATTTGCGGATTGGCGATTTAGTGCGTATGGAACAAACTTTTTCGGTCGAGTTCATTAAAATTTCGGTAAAATTTCGGTAAAATTTCCGCACAGCCCCATACTACATTATGCATTCAGTTCTTGGATAGAGAAAACAATGACAAAAACAATACATTGCCATTAGGAAAACAGATCTGTTTTATAATAGTACGGGGCTGTGCGGAAATTTTACCAAAATTTCTGTTGAGTTTCCTTTCCAGAATTCCAGCTTGTTGACGTGCGTGTTGTATAAAGAGTATATGTATAAAGTCTCAAGGAAAGTGATTCATAGATGAATATTTCGAAGTAGCACATATGATGAATTCGGAATTGACACTTGACTCTTTATGTGAATTTTTTCATCCGATTAGGGCGGACAATTATTCACGTAAGTGAAATACCCTGGCTTAAACCGCGGAAGTTTGGATATTACTTTGGATTTCGCTGCGGTTCCTTTTTTAACGCCGGATTATTCACTGAAATGCAGTCTGCTTGGAATTCTGCGCATATAGTTGCGTAACAAACACTGCACGACTTGAAATGAAGATCAGGTTATAAACAATGTTTGGATTCCTGGGAAACCACAATAGCAATCGCAACCGCAAACGCGTTCAGAACGCGACTGACTCTCAACCTTTTGCGGGGTCAATCTTTAAAGCCTACCTTGTATCTAGTGCTAAAAAATGGAACAGATCTGTACATGTCCTTCTGAAGATTATCCAATTCCGTTTTCATTTTCTCATAGGATTGTTTGAAAGACTCTGCTTGTCGCAGCTCGTCTGTGACGTACGGTGGATCACAAGGGTAGAAACTGGGGAAATAAAATATTGTTGCATTTCATGTTGCACTTCGGAGCAGACATATCTGATGCATGTCTGCATTTGACACCTTTCAAAGTTAAGTTCCAAAGCCAACCGAAATTGGGCTGATAAACCTTGGTAACAACAACGGTTTGTTGAATCAGGTAACACACTCCTCGCTCATCAAAATCCTTTTATGAGAACTCTTTGCCCTGGTTTCTTTTAAGTTGCGCGTAATGCAAAGAGTAAGTGTGGCAGTAGTGAACAAACTCGGAATAAAAGCTGATAAAGAAAGCCATGCCAAGGTAACAGACGTAAATAAGAGACTACAGTAAAATAGAATTTTGTTACGTACCCTTGGCGAAAGTCCATGTGGGCTTTTATGGCGTCCTTCATTAGTTCAATAAACACGTCAGCATTCTCCGCTTTTGGTCCAAGAAACCAAGTCCCAACAGCAGCCCATGGTTTTGCTACATCGTCGCTAACAGCACGTTTGGAAAAAATGCCACGTCTATGGGTGAACATAGGCGCCTTTCCTTTCCGTTTCTGCTCCTCTTTTCCGACCTTGCGCGACGTTTTCTTTCGTGGGTTGAACATGGCTGCTTTAGGCGTAACTGAGGACTGCTCCAATGAATTAAAGTAGAACACAGTGAGAGCTAAAATAAAAGGTGTGCATAAATTACAAACAAATAGAGAACACAGCGAAATAGAAACACAATTCATGCACCTCGAAAGTCACAAGAAAGAGGAACGAAAAAGAAAGGAAATTAGATGACGAAATCGATGTCGCTATGTTCCTCTCAACATACCTACGCCCTAGAATCAATGTTTAAGAGATGAAATTAAAGGAAGGAAAATAATATTGCAAACTACGTGATGAAACTGGTGGAAATGTAACAAAATGTGGATGCAAAAGTAACGGTCACGCGCGCTGCTTTTGCAGTAGGGAATCAAACAGCGCTGCTTTCATTCACTGCACTGAGGTTAACTTGTGGCGCCGTAAGAGACGGTAAACGCATCCAACCATTCGCGAAATTTTAACTTAAAATATATCTTTAGTTTTTTCAAAAGACTTCATTTGGCGTTGCCGTCCTGCGTGAAAAGCAAAATCAATGCACGAAAAATCATTTATAACATGTGTTCTCCACACAAAGGAACGAAAGATGCCAATTTTCTATGGTTTAGAGAGCAAAGCTTAACATAACATGTGATATTTGTAAGGGACGAGTCTTATGCAGTAAACTAGAATGCGGTTTTTCACTGCACTGCGATTTAATCGACAAAGGCGCGACCAAGCCTCACCAAACTAAATCCTTGAGGGAGTTGGACATAAAGAAGAAAGGAATTTTTTGAAGACAAGAGCAAGTTTATCCATGGCCACATAACTTTCAATTCTTTTCCCTTTGGCTTTATTGTGGTCTGGAAGTTTTTGCTTGAACAGTTTTTGTTCTAGTATGCAGATCGCTTGCAGCTGCACGGCCTATTGTAATTTTAGCAATTCCCGCATCAAATTAAATTGTCACACTTTCATCTCGCATAGTTTAAGTTTTTCTCTGAATTTTATATTTAGGAAAAATGATTAAAACCTACCTGAAAATTTTTTCCCAGTTCGGTTTGCGCGACGACTTAGCCCAGTGAAACGATTGTATCGTTTGACGCTGGTCTTCTATACGCCTCTGAAACAAAGAAAGTACTTTAATTAGCATATTTTCTCGCCAAATGCTCATCACTTTAAAAACAACTTGTCACAATAATCCCCCCCGGGAGTTTTTTTTTTTCAAGTTGAAAAGGTCACGTTATTTTTTTATCCAGACTGCATTATGCTTTTGACTTCGACCATTTTTATTGGCTTGTCTAAGGTTTTTTTTCAAGTAAGTATTACACTTGTTCACGATTGGATCCTGAAAGGTATATTAAGCTATTCTGCCTACTAACCAGCATTGCACACTTAATTAGGGCGGCACGCACGCATGCTCCTTCCAGCTCGTTCACAGCTCAGCACACTTGCTGATAGCATTTAATTACACTCACGCCTGTTTTTGATTTATTCAGTTCACTTTTGAGGCGTAAATATTTTTGAGCTAAAATGATTGTTCTGATGTAACTCCATTAGAAATCTCTAAGAGGTTGTATCAAACGCGGTTTTAGGATTGCACGATTCATTCCAAGTAATTTCCCGAAACGTGCAAATATGTGGCATCTAAAACCACCTCCCGGGCTACCACGTACAGGCTGCGTGTGTTTACACAGCTGGGTGTTACCAAATTATGGATCAACAGACCGTGAACCTCCAGAACCAGCGGAGCCTGTGGAACTTGTAGAACCTGTGAAACCTGCGAAACCTGTGAAACCTGTGAAACCTGTGAAACCTGTAGCACCTAGGAACCTGGGAACCTGTGGAACCTGTGGAAGCATTCATTTTTTTGTGAAAAAAAAATGCAATTGATTGCTTTAATGACATTTCTTACTCTTGTACCAGTACTATGAATGTCGCCACAATTGAAGTTGGACATCAAGGACAGTTAAAACATATTTCTCTTTTAAAATGTTCTTCTTTATACCCGAAAACGAACTTTCAGACAGTATTGAGGTCTTTTTAGATTTTATTTAATCGGATTACTATTATTTTACAAAGAAACATGGGTTCCACAGGTTCCGCGGGTTCCACAGGTTCCGCGGGTTCCACAGGTTCCGGAGGTTCGGCTTTTGTTGATCTACAGTCAAGTAACACCCGACACTGTCCCATAGGCCCTAAAAAAATATGTATGGATTAAATGTCATTATTTTATTTTAAATGTAGCTCAAAGTATAAATTTGCTCTGTTTTTGGGGTCTAAGAGGGTTTGGAAAGAAAAAAAATAGAACAAAGTGAATGATGAGTAAGAAAATATTAGTCCATTATTCTTAAATTTCGTCAGGAAATGCCCTTGCATCGGTCAATTTTGACAGTTTGCAAGACATTGTGAAGGTCTCCACACATAATTCCTCCAAGAAACAGCAACAACTGCTGGGTTGTAAATACAGACAGACCGCAACGTTCCCTTTACGAATGCTCCTCACGCTTGATGTACAACCATTCTTTCCGCGTTCAGTGGTACAATACGTACAGAAATCAGACATAGTTTGATGCTATACTGGTTTGCAGATTTAATGAATGTAACCGAAGAAGTTACAATTCATAGACCCAACGTTTCGACACTCCTGTCTAATGCCCTCATCAGGGGCGATCTAAACGCTGCAACAAGAGGTCCTTTTTTTCGAACTTTAATATATTTTATTTGCGAGAAAAGTATGGTCAAACTGTTGTTACAAGGCTCAACCGGCTCGCGAACATCAGAGTCCGCATTTTTTTTAACTTTAACGTACAGAAATGTTTTCTCCCAAATAACACAGCATTTATGTAAGAATTAGACCGGTATAAACAATACCGACAAAGGGTTCCATTGAAAAAATTTCAGTCGTTCTGTCAACTCGTTTCATCTGTGACAATTAATCAAAGCGACAAGTCCTTATACTTTGCATTCCGCTGTTGCGGCTCATTTACGATGCGTAGTTTTATCTGAATAGATGGTCCATGGTTATGTAAATCGGACAAGAGACACGAAAGATACGTTTCCACAGCTTCGATAAAGGGGATTTGATATGCATCCTCAGGGAACACGATTTGTTCAAATTGACGCCTAGACAATGATTAGTAGAGGTGAGATTAAGGAAAGTCGGCACAAACAGCTGTACTGCAATTTATTCCAGGAGCTCCCGATTCGCGCAAAAACTCTTTTGTCTTCCAGTTCGAAGAATGCTATTGAATAAATTGACGGGAAGATTCTTTTGAAGGCAGCGCATGGTTAGGTCCAAAATATGTGCGAGGCGAAAACTTTTAAGTTCTGTGGTGTCTCTGACTACTCAGCCTCGTCTGCTTGTCTGACCACTGGCTTACTTAAGAACAGGGCGCAGTCCCTGGAGAGGTTAGCCACGCCTACAACTTATTATGCTCATTAAAGCAGCGCTCATCTTGTGCAGAACAGCTTTGCAAGGCTCCGATATATTCCAGGTAAGGAGTACGTGCTCTTATGGTCTTTGAAGAATTATCTAAGCTATAGAATTCAAAATAACACTAGTGAGGCCTTTGTGAAGTTCTAAACGTTGGCACTAGACGGCGCTGACGAAAACGCGAGTCAATTCTGAGAAATTTACATTTATTGATGTACGAAATATTTAATTTGTTATGGCTTAGTTCAGTCCTTTAAAGTGTATGGTCTGCGGTAAATTATTTGAGCCCAGTAGTTGGTCATGCAGTAAGCTAAAAGTTTTAGGGCCTAGGGTTTTCTTACAATACTTTGCATCTTGAATTCTCATCCTCAAACTTTTTAATGCAACTTATCCTCGTGGACTTTCAGAGCACCCTGTCGCTGTTAAAAATCCAGCTACAATGTCTGAATGGTACATAAGACTATAAATAATGTATCTTTGCGGGAATTTTTATTCTGTGATTCACTTTCAGTGTGTGCAGATTCGATAGTTTTTTATTGGAAGGGATTATGGCTTAGTTGTACCAACGCGACCCGCCGACTACAATTATCCAACCGGGCGCGTTTTCATGTACAAATTGCAAACACTTTAGGCTATGAATCGAAATCACACATTATATTTTAGCAATGCATGTATATTGAGTTCAAATGCCTGTGTGGAAATCAGCTGCCAACGCTAGATCTAGAGCTTTCATTAAACTCAAAACTCGTATATACTGTTCGGTGGTAATCTGATAATCAACTAATACATCTATTTTGGGCAATAAGACGGCATTGTTCTTGCTTAGGGAACCTAATACAGGCTGCTAATTAATTTTTTAAACGACTGCAAGACAGAATCATAATTTTTTAGCCGCGAGGTTACAAATAGGCCCATTTTGGCGATAACTCTTGCTCGCGTCTTAGGAAATCACTCGTCAGTCTATTAAGACGACAGATCAGGTGATGTCAATAGAAAATAAGTGTATCTCGAGATATATATATATTTGGTAAAATTTCCGCACAGCTTCATACTATTGTAAAAGAAATCTGTTTTCCCAGTGGAAATATATTGTTTTTGTCATTGTTTTGTCATTTCGGACTATGAAGTTTAAAAAATCGTTTTTTTGTTTATCTGATCTAATAATACTTGTTTGCACATGAATGTAAAATAAATTGATTCTAGAACGTGCATGAAAATCTTAGATGCACGCTTTCCTAATTGTTCGTTTTTATGGTTCACTTCAAATTTACGAAAGGAGCTGTGAAGTAGGGAGATATCGGTGAAAAAAAAAGGGACTTGGAGGTTATTTTTCTGAGCAAAACCACATTGAAAGAGGAAACGTGATCTACGAGCCTGGATTTAAAATAAGTGGACGTCTGGCTTAGTAATCTCGGATTAATGTCCGTGGCCAAGTAAGTACGCAGCCACCCCTCCCTCCCCAACCCATCAACAGTTATTTGTTAACAACTTAGGGTTGTTGTTAGGTTAGGGGAGGGGTAGGTGCACAGTTAGATACTGACATTAACCCTTTAACTCTCATGATCTCATTAGTAATTCTCCTTACTGTCTGCCAAATGATTCTCATTATGTTAGTTTGGAGAATTGGGTATCGGATCAATTTGTAATCCCATAATGGATTTATTTCTTATTCTCATCACCTGTTTGCATAATATTGTGTAGATATAGTAAGGAGATATTCTGTCTTGGTCACTCACGGGAGTTAAAGGGTTAATCTGTTGCCTCAATTTTTATTCACAACTGTGAGTATCCACCTAGAAAAATGAATTCTATCCGCTAATCCAACCCTAATATACGACTATCCTGTTGTTAAGATTTCATAGGAAACACTGAAACCATGTTTCGGCCACGCCAGAAAAGAACCGCTCAAAAAGCCGTTGGCTCCGGAGGAAAGAAGCCTCGACTGTCCAAGGCCCCTATGTACACTCCGCGGCGAGAAGTTCTGTACCGTGGAGGTAATAAAAAAGGCAAACATGACCATTGGGCAGCCCTGGGAGCCTGGTTCCTAGGGCCCAAAGCGGAAAATGGAGATGTGTTTAGAGACCTTTTGACGGGAGCTGTCGACCATCATATCGCATTTCGTCACAAGTGAGTTCTTCAAAAGAAAGAGAAATTAAAATAGGGTTCCATTATTCTCTCTTGAAAGCCATTATTTCTCGTTTATCATCCCTTCCTACGGAATTTTTGCCACCAGCAGAGAAAACGCTTTAACAGGCAATTTGAGTGACAGCATGAAACATTCTATGCATGGACGAGGTTTGTTGTTACCTCAAGGGCAATATACACATAAATTCCATTAAGCACGAAATAGGGTCTGTTCTTGACTGCATTTGTTCAAGAAGCAGACAATTCTTTAACCATGAAAGTGAACAAATACGTTATTCAATAGCTCAGTCGTTCAAGTTCAGTCATAGCTATAAAAGTGATCAAGTTTGCATTTTGATACTCAAGCTATTTCCCCTGTGATCCACCGTATGTGACGGATGAGCTCCGAGAGGCTGCATCTTTTAAGAATTCCATGGAACATTTGAAGACAGAAGTGGACAACTTGCAGAAAGACCTGGAGAAATCTGTGCCATTTTTTAGCTCTAGATACAAGGTATTTTTTCCTCCATGTAATTGTTCGCCTCATCCTGATTGTGTTTGAGGATATCCTTCTTGCTTACGTTCTCATAAACACCAGCCTCTCAGTTTCGTAACTCGGCGGCCAAGTATCATTCGATCGGCATTCTCAGGTGCATGCCACCCTTTCTTCAGTCATAAATAAAATGTTGATATGTAGGTATAGTTAGACGACAAATTGGTCATGGCATGTGCCCAAGGTTCCGCTTGTTATCAGCAAGACACTATGTTACTTAATTACCCTGTTATACTCTCTCACCGATGCAGCACCACAGTTCCTTCAGAAACCTACCTCCCCCCTCCCCCTATTCTATGGGTCTGGTTAACCAAATGAACAAAGTACTATACAACACTTTATAAATCAGCTTATATATTTCTTCTGTCTCCAGGGACACGTTCTTTGGGAGACAGCCATGCCAGCTAACCTTGGCTATATGACTGCCATGTTGTTTAACCAGAACAACTGCGCAGCAGAGGCATCGACTGTTACCACAAAATTCGAGGTGGAAGTTGGGAAGGATTTGTGTATCATGATGGGATATGATGGCGATAAAGCCATGGGTCACCTCACTGCTGGTGGGTCTGTGGCCAACATTGAAGCAATTTGGGCTGGAAGAAATGTCAAATACTTTCCATTAGGATTGCAGGAGGCTTTGCTGAAGGAAGAAAAACTTGCTGCTGCTAGAAGTTATAAGGTGAATATACTTAAGGGAAAAGACTTTAATAACCTTCAAAACGAAATTGGCGTCAGCTACTGTGTTTTTTAGCGCTGTCATTCAGCTTTTGTAAGGTGGACTCGTTCAAAACGTAATTCTCATTTATATCAACGGATAAGATTTTCATGGGAACATTAAATCCTTTCCTCAGGTAGATCTACTGATTACTTTTGCGTAATCGAAGTGGTTAATATATCTAATGATTTCAATTATTTTTATCATTATCATAGTCACTACCATCATTACTTTTGTTAAGAAGACTGCTCGGAAGATAGCCATGCTTGATAGCTTGATGGCTTGATGTTCTCAAGTTTCAAACGACCCGATCTAAAATTCTGTGCCGACAAAAGCCAATTCCATGCTGGAAAACTTTTGGCCCGCTTTAAAGGATATGTTTAACAGTTTTCTACTAAAAAAAAGGAAAACAATTTCCAGTTGATAATGATAATCTTTATTTATCTTTATTTAAGCACGAAACAATTCATCAGCAATTACATTAACTAAAGCTATTTAAAAATTAAAACACTAACTAATAACTAAAAGCTGTTTTCCGTGAATGCCGTGCGTTATAGAGTGGCATTGATCTTGCGTTTAAACAACCCCAGAGACTCTGTGTTCCTTATATCACATGGAAGACTATTCCATAATGTGGCTCCACTATAGCTAAAGCTTTTTCGATAATAGTTAGTGCGAGGTAGAGGAACATTGAGTTTATTTTCAGAGTCCCTGAGGTCCTAAGCAGAGTTACGCCATCTAAACTTAGAATTAAGATATTCAGGAGCTAGCCTGTGCAGACATTTGAAAACCATGGTAACTCTATGAATTTCCTGCTGGCTTGTCAGATTTTTCCAACTTAAAAATTCAAGTAGCTTAGTTGCATCGGCATCATAGCTGGAAAATGTCAAAACACGGGCTGCTCTAATCTGTAATTTCTGCAGCTTATCTCGTAGCGTTATCCCACAGCTACCCCAGACAATGTCACAGTAATCAAAGTGAGGTTTTACTAAAGCTTGGTAAAGCAGATGTAAGGTCGATGCTGGGATCAGATGCCTGACTCGCTTTAGGCACCCGATACCAGAGGCAATCTTTTTTGTTAATTTTTCGATGTGACTATGCCAATCGAGCCTATCGTCTATAATCACACCAAGCGATTTTGTAGAAGTAACCTGGCTCACCTGAGTGCTGTTCACCTGAGAGCTATATCTTTCATGCTTAATTCCTGATTAGATAACCTTTCCTCAAAGAGGAGGAGAAAAAGGAGAACTTCAGAGTGCTTCCCAATGGGAACTCCTCAATCTTGACGTCGACACCATTCTAAGAATGCCAAAAGACGTGGAAGATTTAACTGGTCTCCAGCATCAAGAGTTCATGGGCGTCATGGGCCAGTATCTCTATGAATCTGTTGGAGCGCAAGAGTTTGCTCGCCGCCACATGTTGACACAGAGTCCTTGTGTGATTGTACCAAGCACAGCACACATATCCCTTACCAAAGCAGTTACAATTCTAGGACTGGGACGAGAGAGCCTCGTCACTGTGGCAGTTGACGAAGATGCTCGGATGGAACCAAAGGGTTTGTTCATTATGATGCTCGATATAACTTTGAGGTTTGAGTGTAAGAGAACGACAAAGTAGACAAGGTAAAGAAAAAATGAGCACGAAAACTTACTTGGCTTAACTTTCACTGTTTGCGCTACAAAAGTCTAAAGCCGTGCTTATTAATATTTGATCCAAAACCCTTTCTGGAAGAGGAAGGAAGGTAGGCCGATAGACCCAATCCGGCTACTTTGAACTGTTTCACTGACGTCCACGACTTAAAATTTACTTATAGCATTCGAATGAATCTCACCTTGCACGTGCTGTCTTTTTTCAGATCTGGAAAGAATTTTGCAGGAAAAACTAAAAAACGAGATTCCGGTGATTACTGTTGTGTCTGTTATGGGTACAACAGAAGAGAGCGCGGTGGATCCACTCGCAGCGATTTTGGAACTTCGAGAAAAGTTTAGAGCTAAGGTACATCTAACTGAACAGAATGAACCTTTTCTGTAGTAGAACCCCGCTAACTCAAATTCGAACTCCCAGGGGAAACAAAAAAGAGTTCGATTTGCCTGAATAAGTAGTAAATAACTGGAAACGGGGTTTCTGTGCAAGTAACCGAGGTTCTACTGTAGTTCTGCCCATATTTTGAGCCTGAAACTGGAGCCTTTCTCAAATTTAAACATGATTGAACGACGTTTTTTAAATTCGGAATTACGTAAGTGCAGTTTTGGAGCAGGTTGGCTTGGGATAATGCTGTCGTCAGGCCAAGGACTCCAGAGGAGCGGATCATGTTTGTTCTTACTTAAACGTACTTCAAATGACTAACTTACGAATTTCTTCGCACTTAAAACCGCTCTTAGGTCAGGTTGCAATTATGTTTTTTCTCCGGCCTCACGTATCCCTACTTCTTCTTAAAATCTAAGACGAAAGGTTAAACCTCAATGTTATCTCACATTACAATCACGATGCTGGGGCGCCAAGCTATTTCATTCACTCTTCTTTATCGTCATACAGGGCCTTTGCTTCAGCTTGCACGCGGACGGGGCTTGGGGAGGATACTTCTGTAGCATGTTACGAGATTCTAAGAGTAATCTTGTAGCCGCTGGTAGCGAGGGATTTGTTCCCGAGTTGTGGCTGAGTCCATATGTTAAAGAGCAGTTGTCAGTCATGGACCAGTGCGATACCATCACTATTGACCCACACAAATCTGGCTTCTGTCCTTACCCCGCTGGAGCATTATGCTACAGAGACAAGTTGATGAACACCTTTCTTCAGATCACCACCACTGTTGTGTATTATCATGGAGACATGACACTAGGAGACATCGGCATCGAAGGATCCAAACCAGGAGCTGCTGCCGCTGGGGTCATGTTGGCAAACAGGGTGAGAGTTCACTCGTCGTTTATCACGTCGGAGGGGGGGAAGTGGAAGATGATTTTTTTTTATGGGGAAGGATCATATGGCTTTCAGGGAGAACGGTGAGGGGATCAGGATCAACACAGAGTATAAAAGGGAGGAACTATAGAAAATTTAGGGCACGAGATGGGGGGGGGGGGTGATTATAAGGATGTTACAGGGGATAAGGTAAATTTTATTGTTACATAAACACGAAACAAAACCTCTTCTCCCCCCCCCCCACCAGCCCAAAGTAAGGAATAATGATAACTAGTCCTTAGATAGAAACCTGCCCTTCCTCTAGCTTTCCAAATAAAAAATTCCTCAATTCTTAAAAAAAAAAAAAAAAAAAAAAAAAAAAAAAGAGACGGACACTGTCGGGGATATTCCGGCATGGATCTGAACTACAATTGAGGTTTTTCACTGCAATAAGTATATGTACTATATTAATTTTACCAGTAGTTCTGTACCAAATGTGATGAATAGATCCTCTCTAACAAATTGCGGTTTAAGCGAATGCATTTTAGAAAAAAAATTTAAACTTCGAACTAATTCTATAGAGTCGGATTAGGAAACCGTGCCTTCCTGATTGTGAGTTGGCACCTCAACCAACTAAGCTACGAAGTCACTTGTTGGGAGAAAGACAATTTTTGCTTTCAGATTATTTGTCTTAGTTCCACGCTGGTCATAAATGATCCCAAAATAATCCTCATTTAATTGAGTGACAAGAATATTTTTCATTCAAACCTTAACATCATATAATGTTCCAAGATTTTTAAGCAATTTGAAGACGCAGAAGTTGTGTTGTTGGTATGTAATTGTTTGCTTCGTATGTGATCATATGTAGGTCATCGGTCTCGACAAGAATGGCTACGGTCGTATCCTAGCTGAATGTATGTTTACTGCCAAGATCATGTACTGCCTGTGGGTAACACTAGCTCAGGACGATGACACCTTTGTCTTGGAAACGACGAAATCGCTTCCAAAAAAATACAAAAAGATGTCAGAAAAGCAGCAAAAGGAGTTTATCAGAGAGAGAATTCTGGGGAAAAGCAACGAAGAACTCGTTAAGGTATTTTTTTTTAATGATCCACGTACAGAGTCACGTATTTTTCTGATTAGGAATTTACTGAATCGGGCCGGAAGAATGAGTTCACCTGACATTACCTCTGCCATGTTGGAAGAGAATATCAGTCAAGTGAGGGTTTTAACTTTTTTTGAATGAAAATTATTTCAGGAGGCGTGGAGTACTTTGTGAAGTTCAATTAATTGCTCAAAGATTGTCTGTATCGTATCTTGATATCTAACAAGAAAAAAATTCTGGCTATAAAATAACCTGCTGCCTCTTTAACTTACAGGATGAAGAAGCTATGGAGTATCTCCTGGAGGTTGGTCCCGACACCATGATACCGTGTTTTTCTGTCAACTTGAAAGGAAACAGAAGTGTTGAAAAGTGCAATGAGATCAACTTGGCACTATTCCAGGACCTGTGTCACACATCTAGCGAGCACACCGCGCGTCGAGTTCCAATGATTGTGACAGCATCAAGTTTGGTTCCCCATAAACACAGTGCTGCTGTTCCGAATTTCAAGAAAAGATTAGGGGTAGGAATCATGGGGCTATATATATGGGAGTTAAGATACATAATGAGAAATGTCTTTAAGGGCCGATGATAATCCAGGGTTATTACCATCGCTTTTCTGTGCTTTAGCGCATACAACTGCAGCCGTGTGATTCTCTGTTACAGCACTTGTCGATGGAGTAGAGGAATATAAGATATCAAACGGAGCCAATAACAACTCTGAGTAAAAATCGAACTTAATGAAGTGTGGAAGAACACGATTAACCAAGACGCGATAGGTTTAATTGTGATTGGTCCAGAGAATGGCGCGAATTTTCTTGACCAATCACGGCGTGAAGTCAAGACGAATGCAACTTGGATTTCAGATTGCTTTTAATCTTTTCTTCGTTCACGGCAATATATCTTTATCATTTCTTTTGAAATTTAGTTGGAACACGACAATGACACACCTGTCAAATACATCATCACAACCTGCATGGATCCATGGGCCACGTCCACAGAATTCTTAGACGACATGGGTGACATTTTGAGGAATGCAATCCTTAACGCAATTGGAACGGTGAGGAAGTATCATATCTTGTTTCTTGGGTGGGAGCGGGAATGGAAACGCTTTTTGTCAGTTAAGTTAGCTCTTGTCCTTATCTTTAATACCTCTTTTTCAGTGCACCGATCCCAAAGTTCTCCACAACTTTGTCACCACAGGAGTTGTCAATCAGGAGAACGAAGTGATCGCATCTTACATCGGAGACTTCAACGATGTTTCCAAGCAGTATGACAACGTGGTGAAACTGAAGTTCCTCCACGACAAAGACGCCGAAAAGTATATTTCCATGCAAGAAAAACTGCTTAAGACCAGCAGTGAGCCTCAGCCAATCGTGTTTAGAAGCAAAAAACAAAGGTTTCACGAAATCTTCTTTGAAGAGTCCGAGTACGCTGGTGAAAAGGAAAAGTTCGATTGCTTCGTTGGTATGCCTTCTGATCATGACAAGAATCCATTCATGTCTGTAAAGATGAAGATCATTGATGTTCCACGTTACGAGCACTTTGACAAGGGCGATTACCAAGATCACGGTAACTACTTCATGTATGGCGACAAGAAGAGTGTGTTCCTGTTTCACATTCCGACCAAAAGTCCAGATTTCTTTCAGGTAAATGACTTTTTTGGTTTAGCTAACTAAAGAAAGTCTCATATACAGACGATTTCTTCTCAGAGATTAAAATTTACATGGTAACCGCTACAAGAAAGTGTTTTATCAACATTTCTGACAACCACCGTCATCAACAAGGAGCTCAGCTAAATTTGATTGATTAGGGGGGTATGGTTTCAAATTTCCCCACCTCAACGTGGAGTGGCTTTCGCGCGGGCTCATATATTCACGCGGGGGGAGACAAACCGGAAAATTGCAGAGTGTCTAACATCGGAAAGGCTTAGGATTCTTGTTTTTTCACCACTTGAATCACTACCTTACAGGGGAGAGGGGTAAGACGCTCACCCCTGGCCTCCCTGGTTACGACCCTGCACAAGAGTTTTTGTTTACTAAATGAGTCCGCATACAGCCAAATGCCATTTTCCTACTCCTTGAACAGCATGTTATTTTATTCCATATTTTTCTCTGCCAAGTGAAGTTTTTCCATTTATGCCTCTGGTTTAAGATGATCCTCGTGATAGTGCACTGTCTTGCCCCAGGACGCAATATTTTAAAGATAATTCTCTCCGTTCAATCTTAAAAGGTGGTTCAGCTTGATGGCGTCCCTGATAATGTTGGCACGGAGAAGGTGGTGGACTTATTGCTCAGATATGGAACCGAGGTGGAGATTCCGAGCATCTCTGGTTCACCAAAGATCGAGAATGGAGAGGTTCAAGACCCCTTAACCAAGAACAAGTTCGACATCTCCTTCGTGGGAATCGATGGTGCAGAGGTCACGTCCAAAGTGAAAATAGCAAGGAAAATCTGGTTTTCTGGAACTACCGTGTAATGGTTTGACGTTAAATGGGACTTCGTATGGTTCACAGACTGTGAAATTTCCTCAAAATTTATCTTTGTAGACACGAAAGTCCTTTTGTAAAAGTTCACTTTTCTTTGTGAGGTATCCCTGCTAATTTGTAAATTCAGTTTTGCAAAAGTCTCCGATCTACCACTCACTGACCAAACTGGGTGGCGATAAGGTAATACTTAAACGTTCGGTATAAGTATTCCCTGCCACCATAATGTAAGAGTTCACTTTTCCTTTAGCATCTACTTAAACCCAACACTATTATATTGCTTGTTCTTTCCTTGATGTCAGGTCGGAAAATAAAATCTGTGCAGAACTACATGGTCTTTTTAGCTGCGGTGGTAATGTTTCGATGTAGACCGTAGTACGTTTTCGACCACAGTTTATCATTTTTAATTCTAAGAGAAAAACGAAGGGAAAAATTAAAAAATACGCACTTTGTGGATTCTGAACATGAATCCTGATTAAATATCAATTCTATGTATTCAAAGGATTTTGACAAACGCATTAATCGAAATATCGTTAAACGCAATTAGAATCGTTTCTCACGTTATCCTAGTGCTGAAAATAATTTGCCAAAGAAACGAGCATGACTGCGAGTGCTTAGAAAGATCCTTCTTTCAGTGCTTAGCTATTTGGAAAACATACCTTTAAACGGATGGAAAAGTTTCTTGTTGTGTATATTCGCTCATGTTTCGCCAGAGAACTTTCGGTTTAATTTATACCGATGGAAAATTTGTTAAACCTAAACACTTGATTGACATAACCATGGTAGATAATCAATTTTTGTGCCTCAAACTACATTTCACAACCCGCTGAATGTATAAACAGTTTTTATAATGAAAGGAAGTCGTGAACTGATATTTTCCTCATTAAAAATTTTCTCAATGTCTAGAATGCACCCGGTGGCAAATTTCAGCTCAAGAAGTCGAGTTTTAAATTTACGAACTTTAGTCGTGAAGCAATTCTGAACAACTTTTGTTATTTGTGGAACATTTGGCGGATATCTTAAATATTAATGTGCTTTAAGTTAAATGTTAATTTCAGCGATTATAAATGCAAGACAGCCCCCAAATTCTAACAACCACTTTTAAGTGTTTAATTAGACTGCAGATAACCTTTGTGCAAAAGGCATTAATTACTGGCCAAAAAATCGGTTCAAGTTTTCTTCATACGTTCAACAAAAGCAAAACATTACATTTCTAAACGAAAAAAAATGGATAAATTTAATACAACGGAACTTCAATATAATACCCCTAAAAGTCAGAAGTCAATTAATTAATAGGAAAGATCCAAATTTGTTTTGATAATGATGAATATACATTTTTAATATGGCACAAAAATTATTAAGCGGAAACAGATCAGTTTTCGACCTAATGACTTCGCGCTCACTAGGTAAATATGAGTGGGTATTTTGCCTTTTAAGTGTTTTTGCTCCGTCAAATCAGTTCACAATGTCTTGTATTTCAGGTTAGAATCCAAAGAGGCTTTGGAGAGAGTTGAAAGGGGAATCTGATTATTACGTTGATAGTCTTGCCCTTGACTTTTTTCAATGGTAAATTTTGAGTTGCCGTATTTATTCAGCTAAGACTGAAAGTTTTAATTTAACGACCTCCTTTACAAGGATTCTGATAACATTTGAAATAGCGGTTTTGTATTAACCAGTAACATGGAGAAATCTTTCCCAGGAACAGTGTCCAAGAACAATTCCATCCGGTAGTAATTTGCCAGATGTAAGTAATATTCCATCTTTAATAAGACTCCGCTGAACGTGACAATTATTGCACCGAGAACCTTCAAAGCATTGTCTTTTTATTTGTGTTGAAGGATGTTAGATAATTTTCACATTTTCTAGAACGATTTCTTAGAATATCAATGTAGGTTGAACAAAATTCGGGTATTTAGAATTTAACTCAGATTAAAACCCTTGGTATTAAAATTTCATTCTAACCACTTTGAATTCGTGTAAACTCCATCTTCAGCAAAAAAGCCAATATTATCATCACCAAATACATTACAGCTACGCCTGTGTCATTAAACCAGCAGACAGCTAGGAATATGATTTCTTACTTGCGTCATCAGTAACTCGATGACAATTTCGTTGAAAGGTGGCAGAAGTGCATGATTCAAACTGCAGTTAGGCCCTTTTTCGCAGGGAGTTTTAGCATGAACTCCTCAATTTTTTAGACTTGCTTTCCCTATCCTGCTGGATCAGAAATTTAGGCATATCAACAAAACAATCTAAGCTATCGAAACGATTGGATCAGGTAAGATACGATTTACAGCGTTCGTGAATATCCTTTTCCAACTCCGTTCAAACTACGACTCGTATATATATTATAAGAACCATTTCTTTTATTTCGTTATCGAGCTTAAAAATTCACCATCTTTCCCATGAAGCAGTTGACTATATTTGTTGTTTTATTTCAGTTTTCTTGCTTCCTTATTGATAGAAGACTTGTGCACCACACCTCAACTGTCCATCTAACAGACCAACAGCTAAAATTTTCCCTCTGAGGCGACAATCTTAAAGAGATGGGTTGTGAACCACCAACATATCTTTCTTACTTCTCTATGATTGCATCACTGTGCCTCTCGTGCATTACCATCGCGGGGAACCTTTTGGTCTTGTTAGCAGTTCATCAAGACCCTTACAAAGAACTGCGCAAACCTTTCACTGTCTTAATCGCTAACCTGGCACTGGCAGATTTGACCGCGGGCGCCATAACAGAACCGATGGCGGTGTACTTCACATATCAGGAAGTGCAAGGAAGTGTAGTAAATGATCTGGCCGTGTATATTACGCATTTGAGCTATTTCATGTCATGCACAACTTCAGTATTAACCCTTAGTGTTCTTGCAATTGATAGATATCTAGCCATATCGTATTCTTTGTGGTATAAATGTCATGTCACTTTGTCTTGCACCATAAAAATCTGCATGGCTTTGTGGATCATGTCTGTGCTATTATCACTGCCATACATCAAGACAGGTTATATCAATTTTGCGTTTGTTTTCGCCAACACGGCAGTGCTTAGTACAGCATGTGTTCTAGTTTTCGCTTATTACCGAATATTTAAATCTCTCAGGATTCGCACGATTCAAGTGGGAGTCTTACACGAGGGTAGAAGTCAACGGTGCGAAAGGCAGAAGTCACTGCTTTTAGAAAGCAAATTAACCAAGCTATACTTGATGATGTTGGGGATATTTTTGTTGTGTTTTGTCCCTTCTTGTTTGTTCATCTATGTTTTGTATTGTTGTTCTCTGTGTGATTGTTATGTCATTCACTGGTTAAGAGACATAAGTTTCCTGCTCGTTTTAAGCAACAGCTCCCTCAATCCAATCTTGTACAGCTTACAACTGAAATCTTTTCGTAGAGTTTATAAAAGTATGTGCAAATGTGGGAAGAAAAACCGTGTGAGGGCAGTTATGGGACAAGGGACCTAACATTCAAGCCTTTTGTTAGAACATCTCAACGGGTCTAAGTTTGGTGAATCGTTTTAGGACAAATCAACGCACCATACAAGAGGCATATTCAATATTACTTTAGCGACTTCTTAGCCTTGTTTATTTTTTCATGTTATGACGAATAAACAGAAAATCTCCGCGTCGAGAACCGATAACTCAGCAAATGAAAAACTCAATAAACGTGACTTTACATTACGTAGCCTCAGAATTTTGAGGTCTGACACATTTTAAGGTTGTTTTCGCTTAATACTTCTGTCCAAAGAGCTACTACCTCACCCGGAACGAACTGGGAATCCCATAAATCATTCATAATGACACATTTTTATAACAATCAGGCTCTTTTAATGTTACACTTGTTACATGATGGCAACATGATATCGATATAAACTACAATTAATTTGCAGGCTTTGTTAGATTTTTCCGGTTTCCAAGTCAAGGAGTCGTTTTTCTTTAATGCAATTTTCCAATGTGCAATTTGTATACGCATTCCCCAAATCGTGTCACACAGCAAAGCTTTTCCTCGCACGATTTGCTGATCATCATACAACAAGGGATGATGGGAAAGCACTTTTTCTGTATAGGACGAAGCAGAATAGAAAATAGTCAGCCCTCGATGTATTTACTAGCATAAATAGCATAAGGCCTGTAAAGCAGTTTTCACTTCAGTTTCGAAAATTGAAAACAAAATAATCTAAGGGATCCATCAGAGCGAAGGTTTACATTATGATTAACCAATGACTAGATTCAAAGTGAAAAAAAGCAAACCGCTTTAAGCGCAGAAAATCGCCATTGACCAAGTCGCTTTTGCTTTTAGTTTTGCATCTGATTGGTTGAGAGGATGGCACGATTTTTAAGGACCAATCATAGAGAAAAGTTAAGATTCTTAGTTTTACTTTACTAATCTGGATCTACATCAGTGGGAGACCATTCATTGACTATCGCTGGGTTTGGAGGGGGGAGGGGAGGAGTGGTTTGCCCACTGGGTATGAAAATGAGGGGAATTGAAAATTGAGTGACCCTAGTAGGGGCCTTTGAAATAACTGAAATGATATTAAGGGAGGGGAGGGCAGGGAATGGAAGTTAAAGACAAGCAAAGATACTAAACTTCAGCCCCTGTAAAGAAAAATTGATTTCCTCGTTTAATTTGTGCTCAATTCCGGAATGACGGGAATCGTGAAATGTCCTCACAAAGAAGTCCTTCAACTAAATTTCGAAAGTATTACGGCTTCGTATATATTTAATTCCCTACTACGCCCTGTTATTGGTCAAGAAAAACCCATGCAACCCTCTCAATCAATCATATTAAAAAGGATACATCGCCTGATCACTCGCCTTTTGCCGCTCTGAGTGCGATTTAAAAGCATTTACTTCGAGTTATATTCGGCTCCTTATAGTATTTAGCTCTATTTTGATTGACTATCGCGAGCTCTGTGGTTTTCGTTGTACGACACTCAGTCTAAATAGCTTTTGAACAGAGAAACTTTTTCGACTGAGATAATTTACGCAAAGGGTGTACCTTATCTCCAACACGTTCTATTCATTAATTGCATAGAGTAATTTTGCGGCTTGGTCCTTTTAATTAAAAAAAGGAAGGTCTGATAGAAATGAAAAGGTCCTTTCGATCAAATCTGTTTTGCAAATGCAATAGAAGTCTGATAAAAAAGGTTGTAATACCTCTTTACTTAGCTTTTTCCTTATTGAGAGGATGTCCACAAGTGGATCAACTGCACTCTCTTCAGTTGTCCCCATGATACTAATGACATTGATGACAGGGATTCTTTTCGACAACTTCTCTCGCAGAATAATTTCCAGCGCTTAATAACAGAAACAAAAAGACAACAATCAGACACCAAAGTACATGTAGATTGAGAGAGTTCACATCATAGTGTGTAAAGATTACAAATTAGGAAAGTCAGCCTAGGAAGGGGGGAATTTTTTACATCAGAGCATAATAAGTATATTTTTAACATCTCAAGTTAATTAGCTACATATGATCCTGTCGTTAGGTTACAAACGGGAAGTAAAAACCAAATAGATCTGATGAGTAGAGGAGGGGGGTATCCGGATCGTCGAACCTTACCCCTAGATCCACTCCTGGTGCATATTCTGTACTACATTTGTAACATTTTTTGACAAAATGTATTTTTGGGAAGTTTCTATCGGTCAGTCTTTTGAATAAGGTTGGAATGCATGTTACAAAGAAATCTGCTAGGTGAGAAGAAAACTACACGAACCATTCAACCTCTTCTGACTTCTTTCATCCATGGTCACCAAAACACAAAAAAATGCTGGAAAAAAAGGATTTTTTTGTAACTTAAACCGTTTTACGACTCAATGTCCTTATTACCCTCAGAGTTCATGCGAGCGTTCGCATCAACAGGAATGTACCCAAGATTTGCGGGAACTGCAGTGTCCCAGTTGACATGTCCCTAAAAGTGAAGTTCATGCATGAATGCTCAGCTCATCAAGTTGTTCTTACTCCCAGTATGAAAGAGTTAAAGCTAAATAGCGAAGAGGTAAAACACGGTAATTTTGTTCGTTTTATCCAGTTTGTCGTTAAGCGTAAAAATGTTGCGGGAGTTTTATTTGCGGATATGCGATTTAGTGCGTATGGAACAAACTTTTTCGGTCGAGTTCATTAAAAATTTCGGTAAAATTTCCGCACAGCCCCATACTACATTATGCATTCAGTTCTTGGATAGAGAAAACAGTGACAAAAACAATACATTTCCATTAGGAAAACAGATCTGTTTTATAATAGTATGGGGCTATGCGGAGATTTTACCAAAATTTCTGTTGAGTTTCCTTTCCAGAATTCCAGCTTGTTGACGTGCGTGTTGTATAAAGAGAAGTCTCAAGGAAAATGATTCATAGATGAATATTTCGAAGTAGCACATATGATGAATTCGGAATGGACCCTTGACTCTTTATATGAATTTTTTTCATCCGATTAGGGCGGACAATTATTCACGTAAGTGAAATACCCTGGCTTAAACTGCGGAAGTTTGGATATTACTTTGGATTTCACTGCGGTTCCTTTTTTAACGCCGGATTATTCACTGAAATGCAGTCTGCTTGGAATTCTGCGCATATAGTTGCGTAACAAACACTGCACGACTTGAAATGAAGATCAGGTTATAAACAATGTTTGGATTCCTGGGAAACCACAATAGCAATCGCAACCGCAAACGCGTTCAGAACGCCATTGACTATCAACCTTTCGCGGGGTCAATCTTTAAAGCCTACCTTGTATCTCGTGCTAAAAAATGGAACAGATCTGTACATGTCCTTCTGAAGATTATCCAATTCCGTTTTCATTTTCTCATAGGATTTTTCGAAAGACTCTGCTTGTCGCAGCTCGTCTGTGACGTACGGTGGATCACAAAGGAAGAAACTAGGGAAATAAAATATTGTTGCATTTCATGTTGCACTTAGGAGCAGACATATCTGATGCATGTCTGCATTTGACACCTTTCAAAGTTAAGTTCCAAAGCCAACCGAAATTGGGCTGATAAACCTTGGTAACAACAACGGTTTGTTGAATCAGGTAACACACTCCTCGCTCATCAAAATCCTTTTATGAGAACTCTTTGCCCTGGTTTCTTTTAAGTTGCGCATAATGCAAAGAGTAAGTGTGGTATTAGTGAACAAACTCGGAATAAAAGCTGATAAAGAAAGCCATGCCAAGGCAACAGACGTAAATAAGAGGCTACAGTAAAATAGAATTTTGTTACGTACCCTTGGCGAAAGTCCATGTGGGCTTTTATGGCGTCCTTCATTAGTTCAATAAATACCTCAGCATTCTCCGCTTTTGGTCCAAGAAACCAAGTCCCAACAGCAGCCCATGGTTTTGCTACATCGTCGCTAACAGCACGTTTGGAAAAAGTGCCACGTCTATGGGTGAACATAGGCGCTCCAATGACTTAAAGTAGAACACAGTGAGAGCTAAAATAAAAGGTGTGCATAAATTACAAAAACACAGCGAAATAGAAACACAATTCATGCACTTCGAAAGTCACAAGAAAGGTGAACGAAAACGAAAGGAAATTAGGTGACGAAATCGATGTCGCTATGTTGCTCTCAACATACCTACGCCTTAGAACAATGTTTAAGAGATGAAATTAAAAGAAGGAAAATAATATTGCAAACTACGTGATGAAACTGGTAGAAATGTAACAAAATGCGGGTGCAAAAATAACGGTCACGCGCGCTGCTTTTGCAGTAGGGAATCAAACAACGCTGCTTTCATTCATTACACTGAGGTTAACTTGTGGCGCCGTAAGAGACAGCAAACGCATCCAGCCATTCGCGAAATTCTAACTTAAAATATATCTTTATTTTTTTCCAAAGACGTCTCCTTTGGCGTTGCCGTCCTTTTCACAGTTCGATGTACACTACAATCATTCTTTCCGCGTTCTGTGGTACAATACATACAGAAATGTTTTGTCCCAAATAAACGCATTTTTGTAAGAACTAGACCAGTAGAAACAAAACCGACAAAGGTTTCTTTCTTAGCATTTGCAGACATTCAAAAAATTTCAGTCTTTCTGTCAACTCGTTTAATCTGTGACAATTAATCAAAGCGACAAGTCCTTATCGTTTGCACTCCGCTGTTACGGCTCATTTACGATGCGTATTTTTATCCGAGTAGATGGTTCATGGTTATGTAAATCGGATAAGAGACACGAAAGATACGTTTCCACAGCTTCGATAAAGGGGATTTGATATGCATCCTCAGGGAACACGATTTGTTCAAATTGACGCTTAGACGATGATTAGTAGAGGTGAGATTTAGGAAAGTCAGCACAAACAGCTGTACTGCAATTTATTCTAGGAGCTCCCGATCCGCGCAAAAACTCTCTTTTGTCTTCGAATAACGCTGCTGAATAAATTGACGGGAAGATTCTTTTGAAGGCAGCGCAGGGTTAAGTCCAAAATATGTGCGAAGCGAAAACTTTTACGAGAGAAGTCTGTGGTGTCTCTGACTACTCAACCTCGTCTGCTAGTCTGACCACTGGGTTACTTAAGAACAGGGCGCAGTCCCTGAAGAGGTTAGCCACGCCTATAACTTATTATGCTCACTAAAGCAGCGCTCATCTTGTACAGAACAGCTTTGCGAGGCTCCGATATATTCCAGGTAAGGAATACAAGCTCTTATGGTCTTTGAAGAATTATCTAAGCTGTAGATTTCAGAATAACACTAGTGAGGCCTTTGTGAAGTTCTAAACGTTGGCACTAGACGGCGCTGACGAAAACGCGAGTTAATTCTGAGAAATTTATATTTATTGGTGTAAGAAATATTTCACTTGTTATGGCTTAGTTCAATCCTTTAAAGTGTACGGTCTGCGGTAAATTATTTGAGCCCAGTAGCTGGTCATGCAGTAAACTAAAAATTTGACATCTTAGGGTTTTCTAACAATACTTTGCATCTTGAATTCTCATCCTCAAACTTTTTAATGCAACTTATCCTCGTGGACTCTCAGAGCGTGAAAAGCAAAATCGATGCACGAAAAATCATTTATAACATATGTTTTCCGCACAAAGGAACGAAAGATGCCAATTTTCTATGGTTTAGAGAGCAAAGCTTGATATGACATGTGATATTTGTAAGGGACGAGTCTTACGCAGTAAACTGGAATGCGGTTTTTTACTGCACTGCGATTTAATCGACAAAGGCGCGACCAAGCCCCACCAAACTAAATCTTTGAGGGAGTTGGACATTAAGAAGAAAGGAATTTTTTGAAGACAAGAGCAAGTTTATCCATGGCCATATAACTTTCAATTCTTTTCCCTTTGGCTGTATTGTGGTCTGGTAGTTTTCGCTTGAACAGTTTTTGTTCTAGTATGCAGAACGCTTGCAGCTGCACGGCCTATTGTAATTTTAGCAATTCCCGCATCAAATTAAATTCTCACACTTTCATCTCGCATAATTTAAAATTTTCTCTGTATTTATATTTAGGAAGAATGATCAAAACCAACCTAAAAGATTTTTCCCAGTTCGGTTTGCTCGACGACTTAGCCCAGTGTAACTATTGTTTCGTTTGACGCTGGTCTTCTACACACCTCTGAAACAAAGAAAGTACTTTAATTTACATATTTTCTCGCCAAATGCTCATCACTTTAAAAACAACTTGTCAAAATAATCCCTCCAGGTGTTTCTTTTTTTTTCAAGTTGAAAAGGTCACGTTATTTCTTTATCCAGACTGCATATATGCTTTTGACTTCGACCATTTTTTATTGGGTTGTCTAAGGTTTTTTTTTCAAGTAAGTATCACAGTTGTTCACGATTGGATCCTGAAAGGTATATGAAGCTGTTCTGCCGATTAACCAGCATTGTACACTTAATTGGGGCGGCACGCACACATGCTCCTTCAAGTTGAAAAGGTCACGTTATTTTTTTATCCAGACTGCATTATGCTTTTGACTTCGACCATTTTTATTCGCTAGTCTAGGGTTTTTTCTCAAGTAAGTATTACAGTTGTTCACGATTGGATCCTGAAAGGTATATGAAGCTGTTCTGCTGATTAACCAGCATTGCACACTTAATTAGGGCGGCACGCACACATGCTCCTTCCAGCTCGTTCACACCTCAGCACACTTGCTAATAGCAATAAATTACTCTCACGCCTGTTTTTGATTTCTTCAGTTCACTTTTGAGGCGTAAATACCTTTGAGCTAAAATGATTGTTCTGATGTAACTCAATTAGAAATCTCCAAGAGGTTGTATCAAACGTGGTTTTAGGATTGCACGATTCATTCCAAGTAATTTCCCGAAACGTGTAAATATGTGGCATCCACGTACCACGTACAGGCTGCGTGTGTTTACACAGTCGGGTGTTACCAAACTATGGAGCATAATAAGTAATAGCCACGCCTATAACTTATTATGCTCACTAAAGCAGCGCTCATCTTGTGCAGAACAGCTTTGCGAGGCTCCGATATATTCCAGGTAAGGAATACAAGCTCTTATGGTCTTTGAAGAATTATCTAAGCTATAGATTTCAGAATAACACTAGTGAGGCCTTTGTGAAGTTCTAAACGTTGGCACTAGACGGCGCTGACGAAAACGCGAGTTAATTCTGAGAAATTTACATTTATTGGTGTAAGAAATATTTCACTTGTTATGGCTTAGTTCAATCCTTTAAAGTGTACGGTCTGCGGTAAATTATTTGAGCCCAGTAGCTGGTCATGCAGTAAACTAAAAATTTGACAGCTTAGGGTTTTCTAACAATACTTTGCATCTTGAATTCTCATCCTCAAACTTTTTAATGCAACTTATCCTCGTGGACTCTCAGAGCGTGAAAAGCAAAATCAATGCACGAAAAATCATTTATAACATGTGTTTTTAACATGTGTATCCATGGCCATATAACTTTCAATTCTTTTCCCTTTGGCTGTATTGTGGTCTGGTAGTTTTCGCTTGAACAGTTTTTGTTCTAGTATGCAGAACGCTTGCAGCTGCACGGCCTATTGTAATTTTAGCAATTCCCGCATCAAATTAAATTCCCACACTTTCATCTCGCATAATTTAAAATTTTCTCTGTATTTATATTTAGGAAGAATGATCAAAACCAACCTAAAAGATTTTTCTCAGTTCGGTTTGCTCGACGACTTAGCCCAGTGTAACTATTGTTTCGTTTGACGATGGTCTTCTACACGCCTATGAAACAAAGAAAGTACTTTAATTTACATATTTTCTCGCCAAATGCTCATCACTTTAAAAACAACTTGTCAAAATAATCCCTCCAGGAGTTTCTTTTTTTTTCAAGTTGAAAAGGTCACGTTATTTTTTTATCTAGACTGCATATATGCTTTTGACCTCGACCATTTTTATTCGCTTGTCTAGGGTTTTTTCTCAAGTAAGTATTACAGTTGTTCACGATTGGATCCTGAAAGGTATATGAAGCTGTTCTGCTGATTAACCAGCATTGCACACTTAATTAGGGCGGCACGCACACATGCTCCTTCCAGCTCGTTCACACCTCAGCGCACTTGCTGATAGCATTTAATAACTCTCACGCCTGTTTTTTATTTCTTCAGTTCACTTTTGAGGCGTAAATATTTTTGAGCTAAAATGATTGTTCTGATGTAACTCAATTAGAAATCTCCAAGAGGTTGTATCAAACGTGGTTTTAGGATTGCACGATTCATTCCAAGTAATTTCCCGAAACGTGTAAATATGTGGCATCTCAAACCACGTACCACTTACAGGCTGCGTGTGTTTACACAGTCGGGTGTTGCCAAACTATGGAGCATAATAAGTAATAGCCACGCCTATAACTTATTATGCTCACTAAAGCAGCGCTCATCTTGTGCAGAACAGCTTTGCGAGGCTCCGATATATTCCAGGTAAGGAATACAAGCTCTTATGGTCTTTGAAGAATTATCTAAGCTATAGATTTCAGAATAACACTAGTGAGGCCTTTGTGAAGTTCTAAACGTTGGCACTAGACGGCGCTGACGAAAACGCGAGTTAATTCTGAGAAATTTACATTTATTGGTGTACGAAATATTTCACTTGTTATGGTTTAGTTCAATCATTTAAAGTGTACGGTCTGCGGTAAATTATTTGAGCCCAGTAGCTGGTCATGCAGTAAACTAAAAATTTGACAGCTTAGGGTTTTCTAACAATACTTTGCATCTTGAATTCTCATCCTCGAACTTTTTAATGCAACTTATCCTCGTGGACTCTCAGAGCGCCCTGTCGCTGTGAAAAATCCAACTACAATCTCTGAATGATTCATAAGACTATAAATAGTGTATCTTTGCGGGAATTTTTTATTCTGTGGTCCACTTTCAGAGCGTGCAGATTCGATAGTTTTTTATTTGAATGGATTATGGCTTAGTTGTACCAACGCGATCCACCGACTACAATTATCCAACCAGGCGCGTTTTCATGTACAAATTGCAAACACTTTAGGCTATGAATCGAAATACCGGTAAGGTTTCCGCACAGCCCCATACTATTGTAAATCAAATCTGTTTTCCCAATGGAAATGTCTTCTTCCTTCATTCTTTTCTCTAGTCAAGAACTGAATGCATAATGTAGTATGGGGCTGTGCGGAAATTTTACCGAAATACCCATTATATTTTAGCAATGCATGTATATTGAATTCAAATGCCTGTGTAGAAATCAGCTGCTAACGCTAGATTTAAAGCTTTCATTAAACTCAAAACTCGTATATACTGTTCGGTGGTAATCTGATAATCAACTAACACATCTATTTTGGGCAATAAGACGGAAAGGAAATCTAATACAGACTGCTAATTACTTTTTTAAACGACTGCAAAACAGAATCATCATTTTTTAGCCGCGAGGTTACAAATAGGCTCATTTTGGCGATAGCTCTTGCTCGCGTCTTGGGAAATCACTCGTCAGTCTATTAAGACGACAGATCAGGTGATGTCAATAGAAAATAAGTCTATCTCGAGACATATATAAATATTAGGTAAAATTTCCGCACAGCTCCATACTATTGTAAAACAAATCTGTTTTTCCAGTGGAAATGTATTGTTTTTGTCATTGTTTTCTCTATCCAAGAACTGAATGCATAATGTGGTACGGAGCTGTGCGGAAATTTCACCATATATTAGATCATGAGAGAGAGCAAAGTCTTGCATCGGAATTTTCCAATCACGTGTAGTGTGCCTTTGTGCATAATTATATACAACTTGCCGTAAACAATTGTTTTGTTGCAGGGAATACTTCTCAGTGCGGTCCGTCTAAAATGATGTCAATTAAAGCTTTGGGATTTCGGACTATGAAGTTTAAAAAATCGTTTTTTTGTTTATCTGATACAC
The DNA here is from genome assembly GCF_036669915.1 of Pocillopora verrucosa. Taxonomy (NCBI): domain Eukaryota; kingdom Metazoa; phylum Cnidaria; class Anthozoa; order Scleractinia; family Pocilloporidae; genus Pocillopora; species Pocillopora verrucosa. The sequence continues at coordinate 9,289,034 of NC_089325.1, forward strand.
ATGATTGCACATGGATGTAAAATAAATTGATTCTAGAACGTGCATGAAAATCTTAGATGCACGCTTTCCTAATTGTTCGTTTTTATGGTTCACTTCAAATTTACGAAAGGAGCTGTGAAGTAGGGAGATATCGGTGAAAAAAAAAAGGGACTTGGAGGTTATTTTTCTGAGCAAAACCACATTGAAAGAGGAAACGTGATCTACGAGCCTGGATTTAAAATAAGTGGACGTCTGGCTTAGTAATCTCGGATTAATGTCCGTGGCCAAGGAAGTACGCAGCCACCCCTCCCTCCCCAACCCATCAACAGTTATTTGTTAACAACTTAGGGTTGTTGTTAGGTTAGGGGACGGGTAGGTGCACAGTTAGATACTGACATTAACCCTTTAACTCCCATGATCTCATTAGTAATTCTCCTTACTGTCTGCCAAATGATTCTCATTATGTTAGTTTGGAGAATTGGGTATCGGATCAATTTGTAATCCCATAATGGATTTATTTCTTATTCTCATCACCTGTTTGCATGATATTGTGTAGATATAGTAAGGAGATATTCTGTCTTGGTCACTCACGGGAGTTAAAGGGTTAATTTGTTGCCTCAATTTTTATTCACGACTGTGAGTATCCACCTAGAAAAGTGAATTCTATCCGCTAATCCAACCCTAATATACGACTATCTTGTTGTTAAGATTTCCTAGGAAACAACTGAAACCATGTTTCGGCCACGCCAGAAAAGAACGGCTCAAATAGCCGCTGGCTCCGGAGGAAGGAAACCTCGACTGTCCAAGGCCCCTATGTACACTCCGCGGCGAGAAGTTCTGTACCGTGGAGGTAATAAAGAAGGCAAACATGACCATTGGGCAGCCCTGGGAGCCTGGTTCCTAGGGCCCAAAGCGGAAAATGGAGATGTGTTTAAAGACCTTTTGACGGGAGCTATCGACCATCATATCGCATTCCGTCACAAGTGAGTTCTTCAAAAGAAAGAGAAATTAAAATAGGGTTCAATTATTCTCTCTTGAGAGCCATTACTTCTCGTTTATCATCCCTTCCCACGGACTTTTTGCCACCTGCAGAGAAAACGCTTTAACAGGCAGTTTGAGTGACAGCATGAAACATTCTATGCATGGACGAGGTTTGTTGTTACCTCAAGGGTAATATGCACATAAAATCCATTGAGCACGAAATAGGGTCTGTTCAATTCCTTGACTGCACTTGTTCAAGAGACAGACAATTCTCTAACCATGAAAGTGAACAAATACCTTATTCAATAGCTCAGTCGTTCAAGTTCAGTCATAGCTGCAAAAGTGACCAAGTTTGCATTTTGATACTCAAGCTATTTCCCCTGTGATCCACCGTATGTGACGGATGAGCTCCGAGAGGCTGCATCTTTTAAGAATTCCATGGAACATTTGAAGACAGAAGTGGACAACTTGCAGAAAGACCTGGAGAAATCTGTGCCATTTTTTAGCTCTAGATACAAGGTATTTTTTCCTCCATGTAATTGTTCGCCTCATCCTGATTGTGTTTGAGGATATCCTTCTTGCTTACGTTCTCATAAACACCAGCCTCTCAGTTTCGTAACTTGGCGGCCAAGTATCATTCGATCGGCTTTCTTTCTGCAATCACCCTTTCTTCAATCATAAATAAAATGTTGATATGTAGGTACAGTTAGACGACAAATTGGTCATGGCATGTACCCAAGGTTCCGCTTGTTATCAGCAAGACACTATGTTACTTAATTACCCTGTTATACTCTCCCACCGATGCAGCACCACAGTTCCTTCAGAAATCTACCTCCCCCCTCCCCCCTATTCTATGGGTCTGGTTAACCAAATGAACAAAGTACTATACAGCACTTTATAAATCAGCTTATATATTTGTTTTGTCTCCAGGGACACGTTCTTTGGGAGACAGTCATGCCAGCTAACCTTGGCTATATGACTGCCATGTTGTTTAACCAGAACAACTGCGCAGCAGAGTTATCGAGTGTTACCACAAAGTTCGAGGTGGAAGTTGGGAAGGATTTGTGTATCATGTTGGGATATGATGGCGATAAAGCCATGGGTCACCTCACTGCTGGTGGGTCTGTGGCCAACATTGAAGCAATTTGGGCTGGAAGAAATGTCAAATACTTTCCATTAGGATTGCAGGAGGCTTTGCTGAAGGAAGAAAAACTTGCTGCTGCTAAAGGTTATAAGGTGAATATACTTAAGGGAAAAGACTTTAATAACTTTCAAAACGAAATTGGCGTCAGCTTCTGTGTTTTTTAGCGCTGTCATTCAGCTTTTGTAAGGTGGACTCGTTCAAAACGTAATTCGCATGTATATCAACGGATAAGATTTTCATGGGAACATTAAATCCTTTCCTCAGGTAGATCTACTGATTACTTTTGCGTAATCGAAGTGGTTAATATATCTAATGATTTCAATTATTTTTATCATTATCATAGTCACTACCATCATTACTTTTGTTAAGAAGACTGCTCGGAAGATAGCCATGCTTGATAGCTTGATGGCTTGATGTTCTCAAGTTTCAAACAACCCGATCTAAAATTCTGTGCCGACAAAAGCCAATTCCATGCTGGAAAACTTTTGGCCCGCTTTAAAGGATATGTTTAACAGTATTCTACTGAAAAAAAAGGAAAACAATTTCCAGCTATATCTTTCATGCTTAATTCCTGATTAGATAACCTTTCCTCAAAGAGGAGGAGAAAAAGGAGAACTTCAGAGTGCTTCCCGATGGGAACTCCTCAATCTTGACGTCGACACCATTCTAAGAATGCCAAAAGACGTGGAAGATTTAACTGGTCTCCAGCATCAAGAGTTCATGGGCGTCATGGAGCAGTATCTCTATGAATCTGTTGGAGCGCAAGAGTTTGCTCGCCGCCACATGTTGACACAGAGTCCTTGTGTGATTGTACCAAGCACAGCACACATATCCCTTACCAAAGCAGTTACAATTCTAGGACTGGGACGAGAGAGCCTCGTCACTGTGGCAGTTGACGAAGATGCACGGATGGAACCAAAGGGTTTGTTCATTATGATGCTCGATATAACTTTGAGGTTTGAGTGTAAGAGAACGACAAAGTAGACAAGGTAAAGAAAAAATGAGCACGAAAACCTACTTGGCTTAACTTTCACTGTTTGCGCTACAAAAGTCTAAAGCCGTGCTTATTAATATTTGATCCAAAACCCTTTCTGGAAGAGGAAGGAATGTAGGCCGATAGACCCAATCCGGCTACTTTGAACTGTTTCACTGACGTCCACGACTTAAAATTTACTTATAGCATTCGAATGAATCTCACCTTGCACGTGCTGTCTTTTTTCAGATCTGGAAAGAATTTTGCAGGAAAAACTAAAAAACGAGATTCCGGTGATTACAGTTTTGTCTGTTATGGGTACAACAGAAGAGAGCGCGCTGGATCCACTCACAGCGATTTTGGAACTTCGAGAAAAGTTTAGAGCTAAGGTACATCTAACAGAACAGAATGAACCCCTTCTGTAGTAGAACCCCGCTAACTCAAATTCGAACTCCCAGGGGAAACAAAAAAGAGTTCGATTTGCCTGAATAAGTAGTAAATAACTGAAAACGGGGTTTCTGTGCAAGTAACCGAGGTTTTACTGTAGTTCTGCCCATATTTTGAGCCTGAAACTGGAGCCTTTCTCAAATTTAAACATGATTGAACGACTTTTTTTAAATTCGGAATTACGTAAGTGCAGTTGTGGAGCAGGTTGGCTTGGGATAATGCTGTCGTCAGGCCAAGGACTCCAGAGGAGCGGATCATGTTTGTTCTTGCTTAAACGTACTTCAAATGACTAACTTCTAAATTTCTTCGCACTTAAAACCGCTCTTAGGTCAGGTTGCAATTATGTTTTTTCTCCGGCCTCACGTATCTCTACTTCTTCTTAAAATCTAAGACGAAAGGTTAAACCTCAATGTTATCTCACATTACAATCACGATGCTGGGGCGCCAAGCTATTTCATTCACTCTTCTTTATCGTCATACAGGGCCTTTGCTTCAGCTTGCACGCGGACGGGGCTTGGGGAGGATACTTCTGTAGCATGTTACGAGATCCTAAGAGTAATCTTGTAGCCGCTGGTAGCGAGGGATTTGTTCCCGAGTTGTGGCTGAGTCCATATGTTAAAGAGCAGTTGTCAGCCATGGACCAGTGCGATACCATCACTATTGACCCACACAAATCTGGCTTCTGTCCTTACCCCGCTGGAGCATTATGCTACAGAGACAAGTTGATGAACACCTTTCTTCAGATCACCACCACTGTTGTGTATTATCATGGAGACATGAGACTTGGAGACATCGGTATCGAAGGATCCAAACCAGGAGCTGCTGCCGCTGGGGTCATGTTGGCAAACAGGGTAAGAGTTCACTCGTCGTTTATCACGTCGGAGGGGGGCAAGGGGAAGGGGAAGGGGAAGATGATTTTTTTTATGGGGAAGGATCATATGGCTTTCAGGGAGGACGGTGAGGGGATCAGGATCAACACAGAGTATAAAAGGGAGGAACTATAGAAAATTCACGGCATGAGATGGGGGGGGGGAATGATTATAAGGATGTTACAGGGGATAAGGTAAATTTTATTGTTACATAAACACGAAACAAAACCTTTTCTCCCCCCCCCCTCCCCCACCAGCCCAAAGTAAGGAATAATGATAACCAGTCCTTAGATACAAACCTGCCCTTCCTCTCGCTTTCCAAATAAAAAATTCCTCAATTATTTAAAAAAAAAAAAAAAAAAAAAAAAAAAGACGGACACTTTCGGGGATATTCCGGCATAGATCTGAAGTACAATTGAGGTTTTTCATTGCAATAAGTATATGTACTATATTAATTTGACCCGTTGTTCTGTACCAAATGTGATGAATAGATCCTCTCTAACAAATTGCAGTTTAAGCGAATGCATTCTAGAAAAAAATTTAGACTTCGAACTAATTCTATAGAGTCTGATTAGAAAACCGTGCCTTCCTGATTGTGATTTGGCACCTCAACCAACCAAGCTACGAAGTCACTTGTTGGGAGAAAGACAATTTTTGCTTTCAGACTATTTGTCTTAGTTCCACGCTGGTCATAAATGATCCCAAAAATAGTCCTCATTTAATTGAGTGACAAGAATATTTTTCATTCAAACCTTAAAATCATATAATGTTCCAAGATTTTTAAGCAATTTGAAGACGCAGAAGTTGTGTTGTTGGTGTGTAATTGCATGCTTCGTATGTGATCATATGTAGGTCATCGGTCTCGACAAGAATGGCTACGGTCGTATCCTAGCTGAATGCATGTTTACTGCCAAGATCATGTACTGCCTGTGGGTAACACTAGCTCAGGACGATGACACCTTTGTCTTGGAAACGACGAAATCGCTTCCAAAAATATACAAAAAGATGTCAGAAAAGCAGCAAAAGGAGTTTATCAGAGAGAGGATTCTGGGGAAAAGCAACGAAGAACTCGTTAAGGTATTTTTTTTTCAATGATCCACGTACAGAGTCACGTATTTTTCTGATGAGGAATTTACTGAATCGGGCCGGAAGAATGAGTTCACCTGACATTACCTCTGCCATGTTGGAAGAGAATATCAGTCAAGTGAGGGTTTTAACAATTTTTTAATGAAAATTATTTCAGGAGGCGTGGAGTACTTTGTGAAGTTCAATTAATTGCTCAAAGATTGTCTGTATCGTATCTTGATATCTAACAAGAAAAAAATTCTGGCTAGAAAGTAACCTGCTGCCTCTTTAACTTACAGGATGAAGAAGCTATGGAGTATCTCCTGGAGGTTGGTCCTGACACCATGACACCGTGTTTTTCTGCCAACTTGAAAGGAAACAGAAGTGTTGAAAAGTGCAATGAGATCAACTTGGCACTATTCCAGGACCTGTGTCACACATCTAGCGAGCACACCGCGCGTCGAGTTCCAATGATTGTGACAGCATCAAGTTTGGTTCCCCATAAACACAGTGCTGCTGTTCTGAATTTCAAGAAAAGATTAGGGGTAGGAATCATGGGGCTATATATGGGGGTTAAGATACATAATGACAAATGTCTTTAAGGGCCGATGATAATCCAGGGTTATTACCATCGCTTTTCTGAGCTTAGCGCATACAACTGCAGCCGTGTGATTCTCTGTTACAGCACTTGTCGATGGAGTAGCAGAACCCAAAATCATAAAAGTGCTTACTATGGTTAATCAGAGGAATATTAGATGTCAAACGGAGCCAATAACAACTCTCAGTAAAAACCGAACTTAATAATGGTCCAGAGAATGGCGCGAATTTTCTAGACCAATCGCTGCGTGAAGTCAAGACGAATGCAACCTGGATTTCAGGTTGCTTTTAATCTTTTCTTCGTTCACGGCAATATATCTTTATTATTTCTTTTGAAATTTAGTTGGAGCACGACAATGACACACCTGTCAAATTCATCATCACAACCTGCATGGATCCATGGGCCACGTCCACAGAATTCTTAGACGACATGGGTGACATTTTGAGGAATGCAATCCTTAACGCAATTGGAACGGTGAGGAAGTATCATATCTTGTTTCTTGGGTGGGAGCGGGAATGGAAACGCTTTTTGTCAGTTAAGTTAGCTCTTGTCCTTATCTTTAATACCTCTTTTTCAGTGCACCGATGCCAAAGTTCTCCACAACTTTGTCACCACAGGAGTTGTCAATCAGGAGAACGAAGTGATCGCATCTTACATCGGAGACTTCAACAATGTTTCCAAGCAGTATGACAACGTGGTGAAACTGAAGTTCCTCCAAGACAAAGACGCCGAAAAGTATATTTCCATGCAAGAAAAACTGCCTAAGGCCAGCAGTGAGCCTCAGCCAATTGTGTTTAGAAGCAAAAGACAAAGGTTCCACGAAATCTTCTTTGAAGAGTCCGAGTACGCTGGTGAAAAGGAAGAGTTCGATTGCTTCGTTGGTATGCCTTCTGATCATGACAAGAATCCATTCATGTCTGTAGAGATGAAGATCATTGATGTTCCACGTTACGAGCACTTTGACAAGGGCGATTACCCAGATCACGCTAACTACTTCATGTATGGCGACAAGGAGAGTGTGTTCCTGTTTCACATTCCGACCAAAAGTCCAGATTTCTTTCAGGTAAATGACTTTTTTGGTTTAGCTAACTAAAGAAAGTCTCATATATAGACGATTTCTTCTCAGAGATTAAAATTTACATGGTAACCGCTACAAGAAAGTGTTTTATCAACATTTCTGACAACCACCGTCATCAACTTCACGTAAGAAAAGGAGCTCAGCTAAATTTAATTGATTAGGGGGGAGGAGACAAACCGGAAAATTACAGAGTGTCCAACATCGGAAAAGGTTTAGGATTCTTGTTTTTTCACCACTTGAATCACTACCTTACAGGGGAGAGGGGTAAGATGCTCACCCCTGGCCTCCCTGGTTACGACCCTGCACAAGAGTTTTTGTTTACTAAATGAGTCCGCATACAGCCAAATGCCATTTTCCTACTCCTTGAACAGCATGTTATTTTATTCCATATTTTTCTCTGCCAAGTGACGTTTTTCCATTTATGCCTCTGGTTTAAGATGATCCTCGTGATAGTGCACTGTCTTGCCCCAGGACACAATTTTTTGAAGATAATTCTCTCCGTTCAATCTTAAAAGGTGGTTCAGCTTGATGGCGTCCCTGATCATGTTGGCACGGAGAAGGTGGAGGACTTGTTGCTCAGATATGGAACCGAGGTGGAGATTCCGAGCATCTCTGGTTCACCAAAGATCGAGCTTGGAGAGGTTCAAGACCCCTTGACCAAGAACAACTACGACATCTCCTTCGTGGGAATCGATGGTGCGGAAGTCGCGTCCGAAGTGAAAATAGCAAGGAAAATCTGGTTTTCTGGAACTACCGTGTAATGGTTAGACGTTAAATGGGACTTCGTATGGTTCACAGACTGTGAAATTTCCTCAAATTTTATCTTTGTAGACACGAAAGTCCTTTTGTAAAAGTTCACTTTTCTTTGTGAGGTATCCCTGCTGATGTGTAAATTCAGTTTTGCAAAAGTTTCCGATCTACCACTCACTGACCAAACTGGGTGGCGATAAGGTAATACTTAAACGTTCGGTATAAGTATTCCCTGCCACCATAATGTAAGAGTTCACTTTTCCTTTAGCATCTACTTAAACCCAACACTGTTATATTGCTTGTTCTTTCCTTGATGTCAGGTCGGAAAATAAAATCTGTGCAGAACTACATGGTCTTTTTAGCTGCGGTGGTAATGTTTCGATGTAAACCGTAGTACGTTTTCGACCACAGTTTATCATTTTTAATTCTAAGAGAAAAACGAAGGGAAAAATTAAAAAATGCACACTTTGTGAATTCTGAACGTGAATCCTGATTAAATATCAATTCTATGTATTCAAAGGATTTTTGATAAACGCATTAATCGAAATATCGTTAAACGCAATTAGAATCGTTTCTCACGTTATCAGTAGTGCTGAAAATAATTTGCCAAAGAAACGAGCTTGACTGCGAGTGCTTAGAAAGATCCTTCTTTCAGTGCTTAGCTATTTGGAAAACATACCTTTGAACGGATGGAAAAGTTTCTTGTTGTGTATATTCGCTCATGTTTCGCCAGAGAACTTTCGGTTTAATTTATACCGATGGAAAATTTGTTAAACCTAGACACTTGATTGACACAACCATGGTAAATAATCAATTTTTGTGCCTCAAACTATATTTCATAACCAGCTCAATGTATAAACAGTTTTCATAAAGAAAGGATTTCGTGAACTGATATTTTCCTCATTAAAAATTTTCTCAATATCTAGAATGCACCCGGTGGCAAATTTCAGCTCAAGAAGTCGTGTTTTGAATTTACGAACTTTAGTTGTGAAGCAATTATGAACAACTTTTGTTTTTTGTGGAACATTTGGTGGATATCTGAAAAATTAATGTGCTTTAAATTAAATTTTAAATTTCAGAGATTATAAATGCAAGGCAGCCCCCAAATTCTAACCACTTTTAAGAGTTTAATTAGACTGCAGATAACCGTATGTGTAAAAGGCATTAATTACTGGCAAAAAAATCGGTTCAAGTTTTCTTCATACTTTCAACAAAAGCAAAACATTACATTTCTAAACGAAAAAAATGGAGAAATTTCATACAACGGAACTTCAATATAATACCTCTAAAAGCCAGAAGCCAATTAACTAATAGGAAAGATCCAAATTTGTTTTGATAATGATGAATATTCATTTTTAATATGGCACAAAAATTATTAAGCGAAAACAGATCAGTTTTCGATCTAATGACTTCGCAATCATTAGGTCGGCAAATATGAGTGGGTATTTTGCCTTCTAAGTGTTTTTGTTCCGTCAAATCAGCTTTCACAATGTCTTGCAATTCAGGTTAGAATCCAAAGAGGCTTTGGAGAGAGTTGAAAGGGGAATCTGATTATTACGTTGATAGTCTTGCCCTTGACTTTTTTCAATGGTAAATTTTGAGTTGCCGTATTTATTCAGCCTAAACTGAAAGTTTTAATTTAGCCACCTCCTTTACATCCTTTACAAGGATTCTGATAACATTTGAAATAGCGGTTTTGAAACCAATAACGTGGAGAAATCTTTCCCAGGAACAGTTTCCAAGAACAATTCCATCCGGCAGTAATTTGCCAGATGTAAGTAATATTCCATCTTTAATAAGACTCCGCTGAACGTGACAATTATTGCACCGAGAACCTTTCAAAGCATTGTCTTTTTATTTATGTTGAAAGATGTTAGAGAATTTTCACATTTTCTGGAACGATTTCTTAGAATATCAATGTAGGTTGAACAAAATTCGAGTATTTAGAATTTTACTCAGATTAAAACCCTTGGTATTAAAATTTCATTCTAACCACTTTGAATTCGTGTAAACTCCATCTTCAGCAAAAAAGCCGATATTATCATCACCAAATACATTACAGCTACGCCTGTGTCATTAAACCAGCCGACAGTTAGGAATATGATTTCCTACTGCTTACGTCATCAGTAACTCGATGACAATTTCGTTGAAAGGTGGCAGAAGTGCATGATTCAAACTGCAGTTAAGCCCTTCTTCGCGGGGAGTTTTAGCATGAACTCGTCAATCTTTTAGACTTGCTTTCCCCATCCTGCTGGAATTTTGGTGAAATTTAGGCATATCAACAAAACAATCTAAGCTGTCGAAACGATTGGATCAGGTAAGATACGATTTACAGCGTTCGTGAATATCCTTTTCCAACTCCGTTCAAATTACGACTCATATATATATTATAAGAACCATTTCTTTTATTTCGTTATCGAGCTTTAAAATTCACCATCTTTCCCATGCAGCAGTTTACTATATTTTTTGTTTTATTTCAGTTTTCTTGCTTCCTTATTGATAGAAGACTTGTGCACCACAACTTAACTGCACATCTAACAGACCAACAGCTAAAATTTTCCCTCTGGGGCGACAATCTTAAAAAGATGGATTGTGAACCACCAACATATCTTTCTTACTTCTCTATGATTGCATCACTGTGCCTCTCGTGCATTACCATCGCGGGAAACCTTTTCGTCTTGTTGGCAGTTTATCAAGACCCTTACAAAGAACTGCGCAAACCTTTCACTGTCTTAATCGCTAACCTGGCACTGGCAGATTTGACCGCGGGCGCCATAACAGAACCGATGGCGGTGTACTTCACATATCAGGAAGTGCAAGGAAGTGTAGTAAATGATCTGGCCGTGTATATTACGCATTTGAGCTATTTCATGTCATGCACTACTTCAGTATTAACCCTTAGTGTTCTTGCAATTGATAGATATCTAGCCATATCGTATTCTTTGTGGTATAAATGTCATGTCACTTTGTCTTGCACCATAAAAATCTGCATGGCTTTATGGATCATGTCTGTGCTATTATCACTGACATACATCAAGACAGGTTATATCAATTTTGCGTTTGTTTTTGCCAACACGGCAGTGCTTAGTACAGCATGTGTTCTAGTTTTCGCTTATTACCGAATATTTAAATCTCTCAGGATTCGCACGATTCAAGTGGGAGTCTTGCACGAGGGTAGAAGTCAACGGTGGGAAAGGCAGAAGTCACTGCTTTTAGAAAGCAAATTAACCAAGCTATTTCAGACTTTTGAGGTCTGACACATTTTAAGGTTGTTTTCGCTTAATACTTCTGTCCAAAGAGCTACTATCTCACCCAGAACGAACTAGGAATCCAATAAATCATTCATAATGACACATTTTTATAACAATCAGGCTCTTTTAATGTTACACTTGTTACATGATGGCAACATGATATCGATATAAACTACAATTAATTTGCAGGCTTTGTTAGATTTTTCCTGTTTCCAAGACAAGGGGTCGTTTTTCTTTACTGCAATTTTCCAATGTGCAATTTGTATACGCATTCCCCAAATCGTGTCACACAGCAAAGCTTTTCCTCGCACGATTTGCTGATCATCATACAACAAGGGATGATGGGAAAACACTTTTTCTGTATAGGACGAAGCAGAATAGCAATAAGTCAGCCCTCAATGTATTTACTAGCATAAATAGCATAAGGCCTGTAGAGCAGTTTTCATTTCAGTTTCGAAAATTGAAAACAAAATAATATAAGGGATCAATCAGAGCGAAGGTTTACATTATAATTAACCAATGACTAGACTCAAAGTGAAAAAAAGCAAACCGCTTTAAGCGCAGAAAATCGCCATTGACCAATTCGCTTTTGCTTTTGGTTTTGCATCTGATTGGTTGAGAGGATGGCACGATTTTTAAGGACCAATCATAGATAAAAGTTAAGATTCTAAGTTTTACTTTACTAATCTGGATCTACATCAGTGGGAGACCATTCATTGATTATCGCTGGGTTTGGAGGGGGGAAAGAGTGGTTTGCCCACTGGGTATGAAAATGAGAGGATCTTGAAAATTGAGTGACCCTAGTAAGGGCCTTTGAAATAACTGAAATGATATTAAGGGAGGGGAGGGCAGGGAATTGAAGTTAAAGACAAGCAAAGAGTTAAACATCTTATTAAGCAACAGGGAATGTTTTTCAGGGTTTTTACAACGTGATCTCATGCTGGAAGTTGGTAGAACGCGAGAAAAACTTGTAAACAGACTCAATTTGGGAATAACTCCCAACACTAACCCGCTTGAATCTCTGTTTCCTTGCAATGTTTCAAGAACCGGGTAAAGAGAGGGAAAATTAACGAGAGAGTGAAAGAAAAATATAAAAAGGAACAAGAACGTACCTCTTCCTCGGAAGGTTCGTAGTCTGCACTTTTGAGACACAAGCCAAATTGCTTGAGACATCTCAATTCCTCACAGGCGCTGTTTGCTGCATTCTTACAACTCTTGAACTGCACAACACACTTCAATCCAACAAAATTAATCAAAATTAGATCAAGTGAATGTAATTTAAGGGAACAACCTCATCTCTTCGAGCATTCTGTGGCGTAGTACTGGATCGCAGATCGGTCGAAATCGGGAACTCAGATCTCTTTGTACGTTTTGCCATGCTCTTAACTCACATTAATCTCTCGCGAACCGCCACTCGTTTTGGCTCGTGCCCTAAACTGACTGTCTGGGACAGGCTTGATTCTCTTTGTTTCAATCTCACAATAAACGAATTGAACATCTATCTTTGCCTACTTTTTATTTGAGCTTACCTCATCCTCTCTTCATAGCCGCGATAACACATACGTCAAACATTTGCGCAGCTGCGAAAGTTGTAATAGCTGCTGTCAGACTGCCAGAACTAAGTCCTATGTAGTCATGTCGAGGTTTAAACGAACGCTTAAACCAGTGACTTGTTTTAAAACCGTATAAAGAGAAGGGTCGAGTTTTCGTTTTCCGTATTTTTGTCTTTTTTTACCTAAGTTTCTATGATTTCAATTTATTTTCACAAATCTTGCCTGACAGGAGTTGTTTATAATATTTTTCTATGAAATATTTGGCGTGAAATTGGCGTGCAGCTGGCAAAAATTGATCTCTTTACTCATGCCCGACGTTTGACCACTGTGTTGGGTGTGATTCTATACTTACTCTTAACAAGCCTGGTTGAATGCTTGGCCTAACGCTCGGCTGAAACTCACGCTTGAAGCTTGTCTCGAAGCCATTGTCCATCTTCACCAAATGATAAAGCTGCCTCTTCATTTCATGGTCTTCTCCCCTGACGTACTCCAACATGGCCTGAGGGTGGAATTCCGACGCCCATTCTGCTTGAACAAAGACGGAAATTGCTGCGAGAAACAACAAAGCTAGAATTGCCTTCATGTTGACGCGTCCTGGTCTCAGTGCTCTAGAAACACGTTGTGAAAAGGGATACACAGGCTTCTTTATATAGAACCCGGTTCAAGCGAGGGTTTCGCGTTCCTCGCGCATCTTTTATCGAGAAGACAAAAGCCTCTTCGATGTGTTTAGACAGCTTTTCTACCGCCTACCGCCTGTTTGCGGAGCAACTTAAAAGAAATTATTTTCGTGTTAAATTAAAAAAGTCTGTTTTCTCACCGTGTTGCTAAGCTTTTGTTTCGTGTTGACGTTTAGTCAGAGGAAACTAGTTTTGTGCGGGCTGATAATTTTGCGCCTGATGTAATTTAAGTTTCTCGGAGTAAAGAAGTATTTATTTAACGGATTTTGTAAAGAGCAAACAAATTAAGAGCCCTCCTCAGGTAAACCTTCTCCTGCTCTTATCACGAAAAGGACGGGAAAAATCAACCATTGTGTGAGGGTGCCCTTCCATTTTTCGATTCTGAATTAATCGAGGATTTCAAGAACAACTCAAAAAAAATTTTTTTAACTATATTTAATTTTTTAAAAATATTAACGTTTTAGATAAGTGCAGCGCCTTTTTAATAAAACAAAGTAGTATTTTCCTGAATCTTGATAAGATTTACATCCATCAATATGGGTAAAGATCTCCTTATTTCGTGAGAGCTTTCTGATATGAAACAGTATGTTCTCACTGAACAACAATGGTCTACCTTGTACAGGTTTAATTTATACCTCACAAACTCTACGCTTTTAAAAATTCCACTTAGAAGGAATTTTTTATTTTTAGTAACGAGCCGTCTAGGCATACAGCGTTCACTGTTTATCTTAGGCATAGGACCAACATAAAACATTACCTAAGATCTTTACACTAACATAGAAAACGAACTTTACTGAAAAAATCTGGTCTTAAATACTTCGCACTATTTTTTGAGTTCGAAGCTTCTTAGCAACTTTCGGACTGTGAAAGTCTCTAGCGGTTCAAAAAACTTTCTAGGATTTACAAAGAAAAACTTAGGACTTAATGTATTTGTGTGTATCCCTCGCCAAAAACTGAAAAACAGCTTTCGAGGTTGCTCAAAGTTTAAGGAATTTTGCGTTAGTCGTGTTACAGAAAAGTACATACTTCACAACAGATCTAATTTGTATCTGGGCCATGCCTTTGCTCACTTGTTCATTGCTAGGTAACTTATGCACTTGAAACCAGACAGAGCACGTTGATTATGTAATAATTGGCCTAAGCTCATGTAAAACCAAGTTTCTCTCGCAGTCGTTTCTAGACAGGTTAAGGTGTTTTCTTAGATGTGTAACGTCACCATGGCAACGAGTTTTAATACCGTCAATCATCAAGATATCAAGTTTTGTCCTTTTGCAAAGTCTCTAACAAAGCTGTAGAGTAGGAGCCAACTTAAATTTTTAATACATTAAAGTGGCTCTGACCAAACTTATCATAAGATTTTACAAACCTTACAAACTGAAGATGAATCGTTGTATGCTGGTAACGGTAAAAAAGATAAAAACCGGGTGTCAACGCCCTTATTTTGAGTTTTTACCTCTGAAACAGAGGTAAAAAAAAAAGGTTTTTAACAGGTTCTAGTGTTGCTGTGATGATATCTCAAGTCAATGTCTAAGAAATAACAACTCTTTTATTTAATACCGTTTTTAGGAAAAAAGACGAAAATTGTGGAAGAATCGAAACTGATATGTCCTTGAGACAAAAAAAAAAATGATGCATTTTTATATCTCAACCCCGTAGGAGAATCTCAAGTCGTAGCGGTGCCGAGCGCCTAGAATGCCTTGACAGAATAGCTGGGTGATGAAAATATTACACGTCACTACAGGTTTTCCTGAACTAGAAGTGTATAGGTTTAGAATTTTCATCCATTTTCATTTATTACCATCTTTTTTTTTTTTTAATGTCTGTAACTGTAGCAAGTAGGTAAACTACATCTGAGGTTAATGTGTTACACCGCCACGCGTGTAACACGCATGGCCTCGTGCAAAGCTTGCAAACACTAGCCAATGTAGAAGTGTGATCTTTATTGCGAACAAATGGCCCATTGCCGACAATAGGTTGGATATCAATTAGAACAAATATTATGGCAAGCAAATAAAAAAAAAAATACAATAAAGCAAAGCACTCTTAAGAGGCTGAAGTGATCGACTTTGTAATCACATTTTTTGGGGGAAGTTTTATTACAGATTATTTAGATGATGAACTTAAGTACCAACGCTTTTCCTTTTGTCTTCCAGTTATGAGCTGCTCGCCTATTTAAAGTTCTATGCAAATATGAAACAAAAGAAAGTTTATCCTAAAAAGTAGATTAATAAATTTATGAATATATTAGCTAAGGAATAAGAGAGAGGCAGAAATTACATAAACTTTAAATTGTTCCAATAAAGTAAAGATGAACAGAGCCAGAGCTTTTTGGAAAAATCCAGAAATTTTGCCAAAATTATATAATGATTATGTTTGTTTAAGAAGATTAGAGTAGTTTTCATCGAAAAGCCATCCTGACTTGGGTTTTTGTGATACTGTGCTAATCAGTAACAGAAAAATCTGCTTCGACTCGTATCAACCAGGAATCGAATTCTGAAATACACGCATGGAATTTGACTTGTTTAAAGACCATCTGGTGTAAGCAATATTTTCTTCAGGGAGTCAGAATTCTGGATTGAGCTTGCAGAAGACATTTTACCCCTGTTTTCTAGTATATTTAGATAATTTCCTCCCTAACTTAAAACCTTAGAGCAAACGTTGATTCATTGCTGGTTTGGAGTGGTGTTGCAGTATCAACACAAACGTCCGCCCATCTCCTCTTCTTAATCTTTGAGTCCTTTCCCAGAGGTCGAAAAGGAACTCGCACTGAGCCTAGAGAGCAAAACT
This sequence comes from Pocillopora verrucosa, assembly GCF_036669915.1. NCBI lineage: Eukaryota > Metazoa > Cnidaria > Anthozoa > Scleractinia > Pocilloporidae > Pocillopora > Pocillopora verrucosa. Next base: position 9,305,186 of record NC_089325.1, read on the forward strand.
TTTTATCGGAAGGGGCGGCAGAAATTGAAATAATTAAGAAATAAGTATGAAATTGTCGTCAAAACCTCAACAGCTATGGTGATCTTAAATGCCTTAACAAATATTCGTCCTCTCATTTTTTGTAAAGAGCAAGACATCACGGACTGCGAAAAATTAATCATCAAGTTTAAGAAAACCAATATCTTTAGCAGTGGGAAGCAAAAGAAAACAAAACACTTGACAACAAGCCTCAAGAATTTAATATATTTTCAAGCATTTAATGTCAAGAGGGGGTTAACTTTTGTGTCCTTATTAATAATGTTTAACATCTGTGTAAATTCCTTTGTTCATGTTTGATTTATCGACAAGACCACTGTACGCTTATTTTGTTGTGATTAAAAACTATCCGGTGAGCAAAGCTGTTTAAATACAATTTACCTGCAGACTTTTACTAATAACACGGCACCGACTTAGCTAATAACTCCTCAACCTATATAAGACACACTAATTGTCTTGAAATCGCAGTGTCAGTAAATTGCACACATCTTGCAGGCAGTATGAAGGCTTTAACAGTTCTTCTCGTTCTAAGCGCCTTTGCAACAGTGTTCGCCAATCAACTGGTGTTCCACAAAGCCTTCTATAATCTTTTAGAAGGAGATCATCAGAACAGAATGGCTAAAGCTGCGAGGGACTATGACTTGCCATTAAATCCGTTAATCTCCAATGATGCCAGTGACGCCAATGATGCAAAAGATCTCTACGAGCCGTGGATGGTGAGTCCATAAATAGTGTTCTGGAGGCCCGAGGGCAAAGGGGAAAATCTTACATAATTTCGGTTCCCAACCTAAATTTTGTCCTGTTCTCAGTGTCCTGGTGACTGAGGGTTTCGCTCTAGGGGAAGTTCGCCCGTTACGAGTGTGCCCTAAGATATAACAGAATTACGCGGCCCTTGGACTTCACTCTGAGTACACAAACTTAACATTTCGACTGCATTTTAGTCAAATCTCAATGATATTTCCTTCCTGACCAATTGAGACCAATGTATTTTTAGAAACCAGACTTGTGTTGTGGTTTTCTCACCTCTCTCGAGATAAGTCGGGGTCTAGTCGTTTCACTAAATATAATTTCCATAAATTGGTATTTTCCAAACATATGAATTTAAAAAGTGGGATCTTTTTTCCAATTAGTCTCGTAACACAGAAATTTTAGAATCGCACAGAATCGACTTCGGCTTGTAGAAAAACGTACCTTGCAAGTGAACGTTTGAAAACTGGGCTAACCTCAATGGAGGGAAGTTGTTAACGGCGGAAACATCGATGCTTTTTCCTCCATCTGTTAAACTCCTATGTCCGATATCACAAAATTCATGGCGAAATCCCATCTCAGTGAGTTTTAGACCCAACATTTGTGGCAGAAAAAATTTCCAGTGGCAGGTTTAATTTAACAAATCACCGTGCAAAAGCTCCCACAGTAATTTCTTCAGGTAAAAAACATTATAATCGAGATTTTGCTCGCCCTTCTGCTTTTCTATGAAACCTTTGCAGAACTATTATTCTGATAAGTAACACCACACAATTTACATCAAAACGCACGTTAAAAGTTTATCAAGCTCAAGTCCTACGCTATTTTGTTACAGAAACCTTGCGTCCATCAAGGAATACGTTGCTTTATCAAGTCGGGGAAAGATGCCTGTCAAAAGCTTTGTTGCGGTGACCAGTTCTTTGAGTGCCTTCGATATCACAAGCCAGAGGGACACCCAGGACTGCTCGCGAAACTGACCCCTTTGCAGGTACTAAAGAACTTGATCCAGTTGATAAGATTGAAGTGAAATATAACTGAGAGAGAAAAACTGGTATAAAACATTGCAAGTTATTTAGTGTTAACAACTGAATTGAAAACGTGAATTAGCCACCGTAAAGGGTAAAAAAGCTGACGTTTCGAGCGTTAGCCCTTCGTCAATCGCTCTGACGAAGGGCTAACGCTCGAAACGTCAGCTTTTTTACCCTTTACGGTGGCTAATTCACGTTTTCAATTCAGTTGTTAACACTAAATTACCTGCTATACTCCCCCACCGACGCAGCACCACCGTTTCTTTAGAAACTTACCTCTTTATTCATTTGGTATAAAACATTGCCTATCACGAAAATAAACCGCGAGGGACTGGAAATAACTGAGAACCTAATGGACAGGTGACAGACAGATTGACTGACTAACAGATGCCGGGGCAGGCAAACAAATAGACGAAGATACAGCAAGACTGAAAAACTGACTCACTAATGGGAACTTTCTTCTCTCTTGCAGAAAGGCTGTTTGGCACTTGTTGGAATGTGCAGGGCTTATAGTCCATCGTGTGAAGGAAAGTTATGTTGCTACCTTCGCTTCCAGAAATGCTTTGAGTTTGTCAGCCAACACGAACGTTAGCCCCAGGACAAGTTACACTGTTACAATGGCAATGATAGCAAGATATCGATCCCAATGATGTGCGATCAGGCTCAAGTTTTTCCTTTATAAATTATTATCATCTCGATGTAACATGCAGGCAATTAGAAGTAAAGAAATTTAAAGAGGGAATAACATGTTTCTGATCTGTTTCGTCAATAACCTGTTAGTTCCTGCCGATTTAAGCATCGTCAACTTTGAGCTTGGCTCTTTCTATGAGTTGCTATGCGTCCCTATGGTTAACGGGTAGTCGTATCTTTCCTCGAAGGGTGGTGGGTTGAAAAACAAAAGGTGAAATTTACCTTACGACCATGATAATAACAAAGCCTCATTCATATCGTTAGCAGAAAGACGAAGGAAGCATTGAACAGTTTCTCTGGTTCCATTGCAACGTTTCATAGCGTTATTCAATTTCCCCTCGCAGATCCTGTAGAACGATTTAGTAATTACACTCAAACGTAACCTTAATGTTTGTTTATGATCAGTAACGTCTGTAGATATTTGGCACTTTTTGTAACTGTTTTTGCTGTTAGGCGAAAGAATGTTACATTAGAATTCTTTTAACTCGCACAAAATCCCAACAGGCAAAACAGTTTCGCTGATGTTTGAATAAAATTGGGAACAATTTACTTACCAGTTCGGGCCATAACCATTTCAAGATATCGGTTTCGAGCTTTGTGATTGGGTGAGATCAAAACCAAAACAAAGCAAATTTGGCCGAGAGGTGCTGGAAACAAGAAGAAGCTGATTTTTTTTTTTTTTGTGGCGGCCATGTTGTAATGCGGTAGTAAGCTGAAAAAAATTCGCCAACAAGGACTGGACGTAAGATACCATTAAAAATATTCGTTTATTTCAAACATTCAACATGCATGTCCCCGACATTCTCGCATTCTGGAAGAGTAAAGCGGATTCTTTCTAGCACAAATTCTTTGTAAGGCTGTGGTCCTTCCACCAAGAGCGTCACAGGAATAAAAGCTCCCCCGCCAGCCTGTTTGTATCTGGAGAACTTCTGGGTAGAGCTTGGCCTCGATGTTACTGTCCGTTGATTTCCCTATTTTGGGTTACAAGAAAACCAATTAAATAAGGTTGAACCAAATAACGCGCACTGATAACAATTGGGACGAGTGAGGTGTGAGATCGTGGAATCGGGACAATTTCATTTCATTTTCACAACCAATTAAATAAGGTTGAACCAAATAACGCGCACTGATAACAATTGGGACGAGTGAGGTGTGAGATCGCGGAATCGGGACAATTTCATTTCTCTCCAGTAGAGGTCGAGGAAAGACAATATCTTGCTTCTCTCCGATTTTAAATAGACATTATCAATTTCAGTCCATCAAGCCTTTACGAAAAAGTAACAGTAAAGCAAGAAAACAGTAACTTACCCTTCAATTCCTGGTTATTTTGCCACATCGAAGCAAAGCATGCAGCTGTATGTTTAGAAAGTGCTGAACCGTGCCGATATGCTGCCCTTTGACATCTCCTAAAGTGTATGTCTTTCTCTGCGATCTGCTGAAAATCTGGACTTCTCGTAGAGCCTCTGGAATGCGTTCCATTTCTCGTGGAAGAAGACAAGCCAGTGCATGCGAGTCATACGTGTTGTCGTCTTCACTTTGAATAACAAGCGGTGTTCCACGTGGAGCTTTGATCTTGAAATTATGATACCTGGAAAATAAACGCCAATAAATACATGAGTGGGATACTCATGATCGAATTCAATGCAAGAGAATCATACAAGGTATTTTGCGCGCTATTGATCGATTTGCGGGAGAATCTAGGTCTCAGAACACTACAAATTCGGTCCTACAGCTTTTAGTCAGCAATAATATGTCCTTTACAATTACCCTTTGATTTGAACACCCTGTATAGAAAGTTTGTTTAGGTAATCACTGCAAAATGTGAAAGCACGAGCGGTGTTTCTAAACGAGTTTCACAATTACAGACAAGTCCCTTGTGGTTTTAGACGAAAATTTCACTCTCATCAGTTCGTGTAGTTAAACTCCAACCTTTGTTTCCGGAATGTTGTAATATAGACACTTCGGCAAGGCTTTCCACCAATGTGATTTTTTTATTTTCATCTTCATGCCGCTCTTATCGCACATTTCCCGGATACGACACCTGAAGATGTGAGAGCTCAGTGAACGAATACCTCTTTGTTTTATGTTTGTCCGAAGGAGAACTTATTCGCTGGATAATCACATTTATGTGTTAGATCCGTGGTTTCCTGAAATTATTTTTTAGTGTGCATTCGCCTTAGCTGAATGAATCTCTCTGATGTCAAGATCGACATTGCTTCGAAATTTCATCCAGAGCTCCGATTGAAAAGATTCTTTGTTTGTAGCACTGACCCAGGTCCGTGGCAGATTTGTGCCACAAAGACGACAAAGTGTCTCGAGATACTGAATGTGTTCATCCATGCTGTTGGCTTGATCTGAAATTCACAATGTAGGCTTATAAAGGTCCGATAAATAATTGTCCTTTTACTTTAAATTGGCCGGCCACAACGTATGGTTAAAATTTATGGTTTACACGATACTCCGATGGATCTGAACAAAGGAATCCGTCTGGTAGTTTGCACACTAACAGACTTTCAACATTTGTGCACTCGAGCAAAAACCTCGTGCACTCGATTGGAATTTTGACAAATTGGAAGCAAATTTATGCTAGTTTTTTAAAAAAACTTTTTAGGAATAAAAAAAAATGTTGCATACCTGAAAACCTCAACTAAATAGAGGTTATTCCTCGATCGAGCCCTTCGCAACATGGACCTCCACCCGACTTTTCATCTGAATTTTTCCTTCACGTCATCGCGATCACCATCAGTTCTTTGCTTGTTGTGTGTAATTGCTTGTCTTCTGTAATTTTGCAAGGTTTCATGGGATATGGGTAGGGAACCAAGTCACTAGGGCTCGAATAAAGTAATGAGTGAGTTTCCTCGATGTCCCACTACGACATCCATGTTGGTGACGTCATCAAGTATCCAGAAATGGTTATGGCCCGGACTGCCCACGAGACACCTTTCATTTCATCAACCGGTTTTTTATCGTATATGCACTTAGTGACGTATCTTAATATCTTCCCCATGTGTTACAGTAATACAATTACAGTGATGCTCTGCGATCAGTTTCGGGAAAACTGTTTTTTGTTCAATTACTTGAAGGGCCCACCTCGATTAATAGCTCATAGTGTAAGTAAGAAAAGATCAATAAGTACCCACTTTCGAATAAGCGACTACCCCATCAACCTACCCCACCACTCCCCCCTCCCCCCTCCCCCCCGAAAAAAAAAAAGGAATATTTTAAAATTTTTATTTCGTTACAGGCATACAATCCCTAAATTCACTTTTTATAATTTAACCTTCACGTTTTGTTATTGTTTTGTGGAGAAATAAACTTATTACTTGCTGAAAATGGTTAAAGTTTGTTAAGCGCCCAGCTTCGAATAAGGTCCAAAAATTTTATAAGCACCCAGGACGCTTATCGTAATCAACTAAGTAAGGAAATAGAGATTTCTTTGGTGCTTTCATAAGCCCGAAAAACTTCTCCACTCAAGAGGAGATCATTGCGACCGTGCAAGGCACTCCGTTGTGAGAGGCGTAAACAAAATACTTACTGAATATTGCAAGTCAACAATTACGGGGCAAAGTTCATGTTTCGCTTGCGTGCTTGCACGTTGATTTATGGCGTGATAAGATGACTATTGTGGGTAATTATAGAATGCACATGTTATCAACGCTCGGAGCCAATTAGCGGGTGAACATAATTGTATCACTGCAGTTATCTGTAACAAAAAGGTGTGAAAGACAAACCGAAGCGTGATGTTGAACTCACTTTATGACCAAAATATCACGATTATTATTTCGCTGCCATATTTGGCACAGACTGCTTTCAAATCTGCCACGCTACAACGCGAGAGGTTCACGAATATTGCTTGACTCAAATGGATTCCTTTCGTCTTTTGTCGACATCTGTTCGATCAGCCGAGTCCGCACGCCTATATTCGGTTTTCACCAAAAAAACGATTTTTTACCTGGATACATGAATAGAGAGCTGGGTTATACAGGTTGGAAGGTTGGAATATTGCCATGTAATGAAATATATCAATACCCTCCTCAAGAACATTGTTGGTGATCGTAAGCTTTTTCGATCATTCGATAACTTTCTCATTTTCGGGCTGACGAGTGATGCCGTGGCAGTAGGCCCGAAAATCAACAACTTGTTAGGTTAAAAAAGAAGCTACCGAACACTCGAGAAATCCTAATATTGGACCAAATTTACTGTTGAGTTTATTGTTGCTCTCTCTTTTTTTCTTCTAACTGATTGAGTTTGTACAAGACGGCATACTAAAACATTGCCGCTGGTAATTTCGTTATCGTAGTAACGATCGGAAACGCCGATCGCTGGGAAGCCGAACGTGATTCGCCTGAACAAAATAGAACAAAACAAAATTGGCAAATAAATTATACAACAACAACAACAACAACAAAGAGTAATTACCTTTTTTTTACCTGGTTAGGTTTTGTTAATCTTTTCACTCTCAAGAGTCACTTGCAGGATATCTTTCCTCTTAAACATCATTATATTTTAAGTAGAAATGTGACACGACAAAGAAAAAAAAAAACCCACCTACGAAGTTTTCAGAATTCAATCAAACTTTCCAGTTCGTTAGGTAAAAAGGAGGAATAGAAATGAGATCGTGAGCATAAACAAGCAATAACAGGAGCATTCGACATGTGTTTATCCCGTGCTTCTTAATGCCGGAAAGCTATTGTTAATTTTGCCGTATTTGTAATGGTTTTGATCACATTTCCTGTGAACATGCTCTTCAAGTGATCTGAGATGTTCCACGGCAAGCGACCTAGGACTGGGCTCTACAATAGTGGGGTGCCGAGACTTGCCGAATGTCTTCGGAAGTCACCGAATGCTAATTCACGGGATTCTGCACTGTTGTTGGGAATTGGTAGACGAAGACTAGCTAATGTTGTGCTTGTTTTCAGACTCTTGAGCTACATGTTCATTTGGTTTGGTTACCAAGGAGGATTTTGAAGTGTTGAAATGGTTTGGCACTGCTACTTATGATTTCCGTTTGGTAAACTTTGAACTTCCATCCTTGTCCGCCATTTTG